>NW_019385442.1:83654-236929 GCF_000671375.1 Centruroides sculpturatus | reverse complement strand
GTACGACCCGCTGGCTGTCAGGGGCCACAGTGGACTACATTGTAAGCGCCAACCATCAATGACAATGATCGAACATTCTCGGGTATCAGTAACCGGTTAGAAATGAATTGTTGAACAGTTTTCTACGTCAATTAAGTTGGTTGCAAGTTTATGAAAACGTAAAGAGTTTTATCTGCATTACATTGCAGCTCTAAACGGAAGAGGTTCGTTGGTGCTGTTCGCAGTATAGTTTCTGGACAATAGTTGTGCAGTGTTATCTATGGCAAACCGTCTATACTGCAGACAGAAATGGTTGACATGCTCCTATCACAGCGATGAATGATGGGATAGTTCCGGTGAAACCGGGGAGAGTTTTTTTACGGCTGCTGATCCGTCCCTAGCCAGAGCAATATATCAGGGGGCACCCCTCCATTGATGGGTACATGGTTGCGCGCGCGGGGGAGCCAAAGAGAAGGGGACAGATGGGCTACAGTTTGAGCATGCGCACTTTATACTATCACTGACCTAGTCAGATTGATGAAATGTCATCGGCTAAGACAGCAGGGATGTATGGTTGCTGTCAACTGTTAAAAAATGAAGGGGTTTTAGGCTGGAACCTATTCAGATAGGCGCCCTCTCTCACACTCATAATACCCGGGACGGACCCTCCAACGGTGTCGGAGGGTTGCAGCGGCCATCGTGTTATAGCCGATAAAAGGAGATCCCCGAGCAGAGAGAGGGAGGGGGCATATTTCAAATTAGTCATCAGTACGGTGACAGGTAAGGGTCATATTTTATCTGTGCCAGCAATATGTTTGACAAGCATACCCCCGGCACCCGCAGGACCGGGGATTGAATGACACATGACAATACCTTGTGACACGCTGCCTCCACACTCTACGGCCCTGGACTTATCTCCGCCTCAGGAAGTGATTAGTCGTGTCTGGTTTTCTGACGTCATCCCGACAGGAAATATTAATCGTTGGATTTAGTTAACGCACCGTTGCTTTATACGTTACAGATGGTAAAAATAAGAACAAATAATGTTAGAAAGTCGTCAAGCTGACATCACAGATACCTTCGAAGACATTTATAAAGTGCATAATGCGATCCAGTGGTTGATATTATGCGGGCAACAATCATACGTATATATATAAAACAGCGAGAAATGAGAAAACGGAACGATTCTAGAGTAATGTTAGAAAGTAATAGATTTCTTGACGTCAAATTTCTACAGTTTGGTGTAAAAGAATTTGTCAGTGGAGGCATCTTTGACAGTTGATGGCGCCTGTTCGCTGTATAGATTAGGAAAACTTCCATCAAAATCCCGTCGCCCTTGCTTGTTGAGCACATTGCAAGACAGCTGTCCTTAAGTCAAACGCCTAATGTTCCCGATGGAGACATAGATTAACTCATATAATGACGATTTACTTAAAGCATGTAAATTTTGCAATTTTGCAACAATTATAAACTTTCTCATGACTCGACAAAGGCTCGCGCCTAGCAATTTTACAATTTATTTTAAAAATAAAATTAACCAAATATATTCGACACGAATAAAAAAAAAAGAAAAGAAAAGAAGAGAAATTCACTCGATATAAACTTTACTTTTCGGGTGTAAATATTTCTCTAGAAAAAAATATTTCACTGTTGGTGTAGTGTTTTGAAGCAATAAATCAATTACGTGACAGTTGTTTCTTTAGCCAGGTCATGATAAGAATAACGAGATAATAAGGAACAGAACGACACGGATTTTATTTCTGAAACGCTACAAGTCACCTGATTGTTCTTCTCCTGTAAATCTTCAACAAGCGACCAGCATCGGGACTTTTTATTTGACAGAAGTGCTACCATGGGATATATCAATACTGTTTATCCGTATGTCCGAATATTATATTTTTATAAAGTTATTTTGCCATTTGGTGGTGAAAAAAACATCGAATTTATTACGATCTCTCGAATTTTAAAGATATTTTTTAAACAGAAAATTTATAACTATTTTTGTTTTTTTTGTTACGTTGGTCTAAATAAAGGTACAAACTTAGAACGTTTTTTACACGTTAGAATACATTTAATTATAAGATTATTCTCAACGCTATTGATTGATTTAGTGTGGTATTGTTTGTAAATGAAGGAAGTCACTACTACATCAATATAAAACACAGTACAGACTATAGAATTCTAGTTAAAAAAATTGTTTTCTAAAGATTACTGAATTCTTTACACGACTTCCTTATACATCCGTCATTTTTTAACTAGCTGTATTTCATTAAGATATCTTTTAACGGTGAGAGATTTATAAGGTATTGCTTTAAGGTTACGCAAATATTCCTTTCGCGTATTTCTGGTTTGAAGAAGTACAGGAGAAGAAAAACAAAATCTGTAGGTATTTTAAATTAAATTACAAAGTATGTGTCTTTTCAGAGAATTTATATAAGTAAAACTTATCTATTCATTAAAATTAATGCCATAAATCATATTGTAAACGATTGTTACGACATATTTCATTTCTAAATTGATATATATGCAATTTGATTTCATAAAGTTTGATTGTTTTATTGTTTATTCATAGGTCAAATTTGGAAGAAAGTTTAATTTAAATCAAGAATTATAGGTCTATATTATAATCGGTAAACACGTCCATCTTATCTTTACATCATACTCTAATCTCTGAGCAGTCAGTTTTAATAAATAAATTTGCATGTGAGGTTTTGTATTTTCTGTGTTTTGATTGCGAGCCAAAGAAAATCATTTCGCGTGTAGTCAAGTAACCGATCCGACTTAATAAATCAGGAAATATACGACGTGATATAAAAAGAAGGAAAAGCGATTTTTGTTTTTTTATTTGGTCAATAAATTTTTGAAAAGCTGGAGACTTACTCTTTGTTATTTCTAATAATTAAATATACGAATCTCCGACGGAAATAATTCTGATGATAAGAGTGAAAAGATAAGAAGAATCGTCCAATCTTCATTGGGATAGAACAGAGAATAACTGAAGAGTTCGGTCAACTTAATTTTATCGGAAAAATCCAAGGGTCTGTCGTATGAAATGAAACTAGCAAACTTTAATTTTGTTTAAATCACTGCGTGTCTACTTAGCTGGGATTTAAGCGTACGAAGACATTTGCCCCAATAGGGCAGGGGACGCATAAACAATCCGAACTGTACACACCAAGATTGCTGCGGCTGTAGTATTGGCTGTGACAGTGTGTGGCAAAGTAAGCTTATCTGGTGTCGTGAAATACTAGCTGGTGTGTGTGCAGTGTATGTGAGTAGAGTTTGGCTTCTTATCAGCACAAACTGCTGTCTACTTCCACAAGTGCACCGACTTAATGTTGAACTGTAGAGTGAAATACTCCGGCTATTAAGCCAAACCGGCTGTGATTTTCTAAACCTAGACGCAGATAATTCCCGACACCCTCGATCTACTCTAGAACGGGTGGGGGATTGTCGTCCCACCCACACATCGCCCTTATAGTATGCATAGCCACGCATCCGTTGTTTGGCCACCACTCTTTAAACCTGTGTTATTTGATTAAAAATTTATTTATGAATTGTACGTATTGCTTTAAGGGGATCGTAAAAACCGAAGCGGTGGCTGCCGTTAATCCCGTCAGCTCGTTATAGATAACGACTTTTGGCTAGTGCTCTGCTTGGGGGGATGGAAAGTGTTTGCACATATCTTACTGTTCGTCCGACAGAAGGAGCCACGATCGCCGGAAGCGGGAAAATCGAATTCGCCACGTGACCAGTAAGTTATGTGTATACGAAAGGCTAGTAACAACTAATCCATTAGTGTTCCATCGTTTCGCAAATGCTCAATTCTTAAGGCTTAATTGATCGAGTAGGCTCGAATTAGCGCCTTGAGATTTCTTTCTAAATAAATGGAGAACATTAACGATTCTAATCCATTGATAAAAAAATCAAGAAAAAAATTCCGAAGAGAACTACTAGCAAACACAAAGTGGTTTTTGATACTCTTCTTACTTCTTCGTGATTATTAGCGATAACTGAGGATAAATTATTGCGTTTTTTCTCATATATTTTTCAGAGATCAACGTTTTATTTCTGATATCATTTATAAAACGACCATTAGGGGAACAAACAACATTTGTTCCATTTATTTCTTTATATTTTTCCTAGCTTTATCAAGTTTCTTAAAATGATGATCTTGGAAATATTCCATAATTGAAAAATAACATTAATTATTATTAACACTAAGTAATTTTTCGTTATCTATTTATTGTTTCCAATATCAATCTGTTAATGCGTCACACGCATTAAAGGATCCTTTACTAAATTTATACATTTATAAAAAATTCGGTAAATAAAAAAACACAACTTTTCTTTCTAGTCTGTTTTATAATCGTCAAATTTTATTATAATTGTAGTCGATTTACACCAAACAAAATATACATTTTAAAAAAAAAACTCTCTGTCTACGCACTATGAACTAGGCAGAGCATTGCCTTGCAAAACTAGAGGACATCTATCTTAACTTATAATTCCTAACCCCAATCCAATAATGCCGGAAAATAAGACAATTAACTGTGTGGCACATGACAGGATGTGCTATATCCACCTGTAACAATTCTGTATTGCGACTAAATGCTGCAATCCATCGCTATACGTCCACTGCCATTTCTGTGAAGACAGTGCTGTCTTGCAAGCCAGGCAGCTGTTTCGGACAACTCCATAGATCTTTGTTATTGTTCGCGCATGGCCTAACTCCTTAGTCTTTTTTTATACTTCTTATTGTTTTCGTGGTATATGTTGGTTTTCGCATCGTTTCGTGGTCAAAAAATTTGCTTTTAAATAGGGTGGTGAGGTAGTAACTTGTTTTGACACCTATCTAGTCATTAATTAATTATCTTATTAATTAATCGACGTTACTTTGTGCCTACATCTCTTATTAATTGGAAGATAGAATCTTGTGAAAATTTGCCTGACTTGAATAATTATCTTGATTTAATATTAGTTTAATAATTTCAATTGTTTAACACATTTATTTTACATTAACATTTTGTAATAAATTCGTCTAAGGATGTTTCGATTTTTTTTTTTTAATATAAGAATTTTTTTCTTAAGAATATTTCGGGAGGCTAATGATAATCTGAACGGCAAAGTAGAATATTATTACCAACCAAGTATTTATAATTAAAAATATTATCTCATTTTAAAGGATATAATGCAATATAACAAACTTCAACGCCTAACTTATTTAATAACTACTTTAATTAAAGAAATATGTTTCCCCCCAATAATACACATCCAAAGTATAATTAGTAATGCTTACAAATTATTACATTCATACTTACTAACTCTTTTTCATTCACTAATTTATATCGCTAAATTTATTTAAATTTTTCTACCTAGTTTTTATTTTATCTAAAACCGATTTTAGATCTTTTTTTTTTACGAGTATTATATATATTTACAAGCAATTAATATTTCTCAGAAGTGGATTTTTTTTTGTATGAAAATAATATGATGATCTGTTGAACTTCACGTTTTAACATCGAATTAAAATCATTATCCCTTTATAGACGAAAAAAGTAACTTAGTCAATTATCAGCCCAAGAACTTCACCAACCATCTGGAACCAGATATTAACATTAGGAAAGTCGTAACGTGATACACTTCTACGGTACCCAACTTATTTCACGCTATGACAATACTTAATTCCAATGTCACTGTTGTGTAATTTATGTTATTTAATAAATTCGAATACGTAACGGTACAGAGTCCGTCAGAGGTAACAATACTCTTAAAGTTATCTGACGCTTTTCTTCATCATTGTATTGATTAGGTTGATATAACCGAATGATTACTAGATTTATGTGGATTTTTTTTTAGTGATATTGCAATTCCGCGAATCGAATAGAGCGAATTTCAGAAGTTAAGAAGCTCTGGAATTGCAATAAAAGTGATCATGTAGATCCGCATAATAAAGATGGTAAATATATTAGATGTCCTTGGATATCACCATATTTGGCACTGAGTATAACCAATAAATGATTTATTCATTGCACTCTGACAATGTGGCTTGGCCACTCTATCATTTCTGGATTTTATATCAGTCGTATCAGGTTTTACGTCCTGTTCTACCAAGTTAATATCTACATTTTAATGGTTATTGTGCATTCTTAAACTTAATATTCGATTATTAATTATCAAATACGTTTATTTTTAATATTTTCCGCCCAAAATGATTAGTATGATTTAACACAGGGCTTTAAAAGGATTTAGGAAAAAAAAACTAAATTATAAAAGCATTAATCTAATTTTTATTGACTAAATAAACACGGCAAACAAAAATATAAAAAGTCAAATTACTTATCGTTTAATATTTTTATAGATCTAGCATATAATTAAATCTTCAAAGGATCCACGAATGAAGGATATATAATCTGATAGACTATTAATTGAAGATTTCATAAAAATAAGCCGAGATACAAAATATTTAGCAAAATAGAAAAAAAAACGCTATAATTTTGTAAATAAACTTTATGTTAATCCAATGTTTGGACACGTACATCAATCTTCTTTCTGTGATATAGTCTATTTATGAATGTCAATATAAACTACGAAACCAGATTCTGTGTTAGACTCTTCAGTCACTTCATAATTAGCTTTAAGAACCGGTAAATGGTCAAATTATGAAGTAATCAAACTAATCATAAAGAGTACAGCTGCAATATAAAAGATGACACCGTATTCGGATTACTTCAGCACAAAGAAAGAAGACCTCGCCCCTCATCAATCAGAGAGGCACTCATGAATTCTCCGCCGGAAAACATATTCACATACTGTAATTGGCCCGTGCACTCAAAATAGGCCAATACGATATGCAGGAATGATCCTAACCATCGATTCAATTAAATCTACATTGTAAAAACATACATTAGACCTTTTTTTTTTAAATGTAGCAAGGCTTACTTTTAAACTCTAAAGAATTGCAGATTTAAGCGAAGATTATTTAAAAGATATTTACTTTTTTCCAATATTTCGATTGAAATCTTTTCTGACAAATTCATTTTTATAATTTTAAAAACTGATGGTCAAAATTTATATAAATTTTCTATATGCGAACACATTTTAATAGTAATTTTTATCAAATATGTTTTATTAAATTTATATTCGCCCTCAGGTTCGTTCATTGATTTAACCAAATCGAGTTTTTTTTTTTTATTTTTTTAGAAACCTCTTCATACGTTAATCATAAATATTTTATAAAAATTAAATATGTTTCAGACTTAATCATTGATTTTCCTTCTAACATTGTACAAAGAAATATGGGTTTATTCAATTCTGCTAAAAGAAGGGGGAAAAAAGAAAAGAAGACTTATCTGAGGCTGAAGGTTTTCACCTAACACTTATTTATCTAGTTTGACAGAAAACTATTTGACTACATGAGACCGCCTATCCCCGAGGACGTGTTTGAGAGAACGATTGTATTGGATTTTCGCTATAGACTTCTATGAGTTTTGACTGAGTGTTACGCTTTACTTCTCTTACACAATGTCCCCTGGTGTTTATTCAACAAACTTCTATTGAATCGTTTCACAATCGTATACTTAGTCAAACGGAAGAATGAGAGTAGTAAGCAAGTACAATTGTATATAGTTTCTTTTCCAGAAATTAAAAGCTATCAGGTAGGTTTGGTATGAGTACTTTCTTTTATAACGCTCTTCTGATAAATTATATCTTTTCTACCATAAAATAAATTAAACAATTCAAAATTTAATTGTGAATTAATAACGCTTGTTTATATCTATAAAAAAAATCAAATCAGTTTCTTTGGGAGGATACGACGAGATCGTGATGCGTGCTATATGCAAATAATAGAAATTGAAGTTGCAGAAAATAAAAAAGAATTATTATAAAACGTTTAAAAGTTCACGTTAAAATAGTAACGTTACGAAATGAAATTTTTATCATTTTAATACTCAGTTTTAAACATTTATTTATCTGGTAATCTTGTCTGGAGACAATAAATCTTTTGCGTAAAGATATCTGCTTCATTGAGTTAGACTGTAGAGAATAAAAATGATCAAAAGAATTTAAATTTTACATATAATTTCTATTTTGATTTAAGAGAAAATTAAAAAAAAAAGAAAGATTAATGGAAAATTTGCCTCTCACCAGAATGAAAATAGGTGATTTGAACAAACCCTCCTGCTATCGACATCTTGGTATTGATAGCCTGCGAGATAGTTTCGTTCTGGCTTTACAAACATTCATTAATTCACTTGAAGGAAAAATTAGGCAGTCAACGTTTACCTGATTAAAAATGTTCAATGTCTCCTGCTTAAGACATGATAGGATGTTTCAATAAAAGAGGCAAAACTCTAGCGATAAGTTGTAGCAATTGGAGACATTTTATCCTTTATGTTCTGTGACGTGTTTGTCTTTGCAGCTTTTAATGGTCTTGGTCGTATTGAAGATGCCACTTTATATGTTCCAGCTGAACGGTTAGCTGGCAATTAAGTTCTGCTGAGAAGAAAAGGTGGTAAAAATATCCACTATGGCTTACTTTAGTGGATTATTTTACATAAATATTCGGTAAACTTTCTTAATGGTCAACTTACGGAACTTTCTTCAAACACATTGAGTGGCTATGAAGGGTTCTTTTCCCCCTCCTTTTAAAGAAGATTCAATTGTTTTCTTTAAGAATATTATTTAGAAGCATCTCGAATTCGACTCTCCAACAAAAAATAGTCGCCTATGAATATTTTTTTTCGGAGATAAGTGTTTTAAACAAAATTTCTTGAAGCAATTCACCGAAAGCAAACTACTGTATGTCCCGAGTAGTGTAGAATAAGCTTTTATATTATTACCATCCCCGAAGTTTAAAATTCTCGAGATGAATAAATTAGTTTTCGTTTTCAATAAGGTAATTCGCAGCAGAAAAAAGAAAACGGAATAGTTCGGGTCTACAATTTTGACTATCAGTTTGTAAAAGTTATCACATCATTATGATATAACTAATAACTGTAATTTATAACGCTGCTCGCGTATACTAGAAACCATTTATTTTACAGAATTATTATTCTCATTCTATGACGCAGAATAATGAAGAGAATAATTAATAATGCCAATATAATAATTTGAAAATGAGCACATTTGGCATCTATCCATCTAACTCCATCATTGATAGGTTAAACTTATTGTAATTCTCTATTAGTTTACTGTAATTTATATCATTCTATAAAGCTAAATACATATCCGTATAATGAAAATTTGATGGTAAAAGTTTAAATCCGTATATCGGTCAACGTTAAAGCCATAAAATTCTTGGAAATTATATTTTAAAGCTTTTTAGCAACAGATTTTATTCCAGAAACGGGTTTACTAAACGGTGAAATATGCATAGTGGACTTAGTATATGATAAAGCGATTTGTTACAGAGCCTCACAATCCCCGCAGAACCAACAAACCCGGAAACGGAAGCGAAACGACCTTCACTACGAGCGAAGTGAAAGGAAAAAAAAGTAAAACTTCCACTTCTAACGGACCGGCAGTTGTGCAGAACGGCCTTTATAAGAACTGCATAGAGATGGTTGCGGGGTGGTGTTGTTTCCACCTCTTCGAACCGAAAACGGCACTCGAGCCCTGCCCAAGAGTGGGATGACACCGAAGTGCAGACATGTGACTCTGAAGATCGTCGGAATCACTTTTATGCCGGTGGCACTTTATCGAATCTCTGTTGTATCGATGAGGTTCTCAGAGCTGCTGTCAACCACCATCCGCCCGTAATCCTTCACTGTGACGACTGGCGGGGACATTTGCCGATTACGATGACATCGTCGGCCGCCGACGGCAACGCTTGCATGGCCGGATGATAGTGACAGTTGTCGGTGTGCTGCAACCCACCCGTCACATCCACAGCTTTATACGCGCCGACAAGACCTAATTAAATGGTTGCAGAAATGAAGATTAATTTCATATATTTTTCCATTTCTGGAAATGCGTGACCGGTTCGGCTTGGAGAGCAGCTGTCACTACCAAACTCATGAAATCCATCAGAAATCCACTAAGGTGGTTGAAGAAAAACTGTGCGTGGTATGTCGAAGGGGGATAAAATGAGATGGGGAGACGAAGTTATTATCTCCTACACATTTCGCTCTTCCATCTTATACCGTTACTGTTGTGTTTTTCTTTTCTTTTTCCCCCTCCCTTCCTCCTCTTTTCTTTCGTAGTTTTTGCTTTCTTCTGATCTCAATAAGGAAATGGGGCTGAAGTACGATTAATGGTTGGGTGGCCTGTTGCTATTTTCTTAAGAAAATGGTTTATCGTCACTAAACTATCATAAAAGGCAAAATAGCGTTAAAATAATTCGTGTCTATCATTCACCAGTGGTTAATTAGGTAGAAAAATATTTAAGATTTTCTACACCCACTCATTTTGAAATTTAAATAATTATATAAACTAATAATAGTTTAAGAAGCAAATCAGATCGCTTAATTTGTAGAAATCAATAGCGAAAACGGAGGATTAACGGCCACTGTTTAATAGTAAAGAGCCTATTAGCATAACTGGCTTCATTTATCCATATAGACCCTATAATATAAGCTTATAATTAATATGAACGAATAATTAATTAGACGTAATAGCGAAAGGGTTACAATAGAGGGCCTTTAATTATAATTGATTAGTTTAATCTCACTTAAGCAAATTTTCCAATGGAATATAAAGTCTTACAAATTAGTTAAAATGAAGCGTGTAGGTTATAGGCTGGAACGGATAAAAAGTTTTTCATTACTATTAAATACGATTAAAACTTGGTTGACACTTGTGGTCTAATCGAGTTATATAGTTGCTCGGTAAAAATTTGCCAACTTCAACAGTTAGTTAACTTAAATAATCAAATTAATGTCAGAATTAAAAGCATAAATTTTTAAATTTAATAAACTACAGTTAGATGACTTTAATTCTGGGCATATTTTTTAACTTATTTCTTACGATTGTTTCAATTGGAGCAGTCAAGCTATACCAGGCTTGAAATGACGAACGGAGGGTAATCATGTCGAGAACCAGACCGACTATGAGAATGTCACATTCAATGTTAGAGTTAGAGACTTGTACCTAAATTTATATCCCGCGAGGAAAGAAAAAGAACTTGTTAAATATATAAGGGTGTTTTTCTATTGGTTGACCTAACTTTCCCAGTCCAGTCTTAAAGATTCTTATATATTACAAACCCTTCTAAACGACCGGCTGCCGAGCGACTGGACCATGAGGCTTCTATCGATAACACTCCTTTTTGTTTCTTCCCCCCTTGAGTCCCTATCGGAGCGCACAGCGCAGAGGGGGAGAAGCAATTTGACTGTGACACCGCACCTAACCGTTTTTATAGTGGGTCATATATCGCCTCGAATCGTGGAATGAATGAAGCGCTCGTGACTTGGAATAGAATGAAATCGCAAATGCGCATGCGCCAGTCGTCTAGGCGATTGTACACTTGCTGTGAATAGAAGGATAAATGTCAGCGAGTAAGTTTTACAGGAGGGGAAGAAAGGCATGTTGTCTCCAGTCCCCTTAGACGGGATGGCACATCCTTTCCTCTATCGCCGGTATTGCTGTTGTATGGAGATTAAATACACTTAATCGTACTCCAGGTTTAAATTGGCGATGAAAAAATCAATAAAGAAAAGAATAAAATGGATTGTCGACTGACTTCTGTAAAATGGATAGATACTTGGGATTAGACTTTGATAGCCTCTGTTGCTGGATAGATAGACGGTAGATTTATCAGGACGCACTTAGAGTCATTCTTTCTAGGGGATTTGTGTGTCTCCCCTATAATTTTCTGAATCTACCACCCCCTATTACCCCATTCATAATGATAGGCATTTACCGACGGCTCCTCAGGGATCGTAGTTGCAGTTGCCGTTTTCTCTGGAAAGAACCGAACAAGGGATTTTCACCTGCCGATAATTATTTGTAGGCGAAGAAGTGCCTTGGCTTCCGATAAAACAAAACAGATTTAATTTCTCCGACTTTATTAATTCACAGATGGAATTGGTCAATTTTTGGATTCATGCCAATCCACGATAACTGTAGGTTAATAATTGTTTACGGCTGGTTCCCACTAAATATTTGCTAAATTACGGCCGTAGTAAGGCCCCACAATTTATAAGATATCATCATTTATTAAATGCGCCTTCGGGCGAATTCGAATTCATTCTTTGCTTTAAAGCAGCAGCACTCGGGTAGACTCGCGGAAAAAAAATGTTTGATTATACAGAATTTATTCAAGCATTTTTGGTATATTTTTGTCTCGCTGTGGTCAATGCATAATTTCTCAAAGTCCTCAAAGCCACTAATGATGTCCCAGATGGTTTTTTGCAGAACTCGGAGGAAGGACCGGTGTTCCATCCCGAGGCATTATAAGAACAAAATTTTTCGGTGAATTTATATTCACCGGAGACTTCTGCGATGTTAATAAAACATTAACAAGTGGAGAAAACTGGTGGCAAATAATTATGTCTCCTTTGGGAATATACTTGCTTTATTAAGTTGCTCATTGAAGATTGTTGAACTTAAACTAAGAAGTTCCCCCAAAGAACAATCTAATTTACTCTTCCAAAACACCCTCAAAGAAAAATGTGTAATTGTTGTCTTGAACCTGATCAAAACCACTAAAGAAAGAATCGCTCCAAGTTTTGTAAAGTGTTTTTTAAACACTTTTTTAATCATGAATGATTGACCCGGTTTTCAAGATTTCTTACTTTCATAACTCATTTAATTTTATTCTTCTCATAAAATTCACAAGAGTATTCCTTTGTTGTAAAGAAAAATAATTCTTTAAAATAAAACAATACTCTATTATAGATTTTAGAACCGGTCAGTCATTTCATTACAAAAAGATTGATGACGTAGTAGCGACTTTCGTTCCCCATTATTTCATAGTGGAAATCCAATCCCCTTGACCTCTGACCCGCCTCATATTGAAACAGAATTTCACAGATGAATAGTTTCACGCGTACTTCATATTTTTATCGTCATATCTTGCGAGAAACGTAATGGAAAATTTAATCCAATATGTTTCAATTTCAAGATCAATCCATTGACATTTTTTTAATATAAATGCATTTAATATACCTATAAGTGCTAACAGCTACGCCTGTAATACATTGCGTAATGTTAGGATAACACCTTGATTAAATTACAAATTCCAAACATAGGTTAGAATACTTTCTGCTTAAATAGTGGAGAATTATTGAATTCCAACAATTAAACAACAGCTACGTTTTCAGGCCGATTACAGTTGCTTCCTAATGCAATTTACAGTCGAGACTTAATGCTGCATATTCCGTAACAAAACACGATACCCAAGTGGATAGGGTAAGTTGTAAAAATGGAGAATCATTCAGGAAGCCACTGTATTTTAAGACTGGTTACAAAAGAAATCGTCAGCTTATGTCTGAAGTTTGACGTTTCACGAGTTATTGATTTTTCTAGCTACGTCATAAAGAAACTGAAGAGAATAATCTCGCCCCTATAACAACGGTGACATCTATATAGGAGTAGCCATGACCCGGGGCCTTGATTAATTGCTACCTGTTTTATGACCTAGCTTGCTTGATTGACTCGGTGTTACTGTTTTGTCCCGTGAGAAGGCCAAACAGAAAATGGTCGAATGAAGAGAAGGATATAAAGACAGACCCCCCGGGGGGATCTTGGTCCTAGTGACGTGCTGGGAATAAAAATACTCCGTGATACTAAGCCTAATTAGGTCTAAGTTACGTGTATGATGTTTGGATATCGTCTCTGGTGTACGGAAGGCAAGGCTTAAGTGTTAATTAAAATGGTGACGTATTTGTAAAACAGAATTTGAACTTTAAAGTTATTTAATTGACTGTTCATTTTGATTTTTCAAAAGCATTTGTTGAGTGTGGATTAGAAATGTTTCGAACATCAATTCTCTCCAGGAATGTTTGCAAGCATTTTAAAAAAGATTTTCGTCCAAATTATATAACTTATTATCACTTCAAATACTAATTTCCTTACTTGGATTCATTTCTATCGATAGATCTATAGGTCTGAATTCTTAGGTTATCAATTTCTTTTTAAAAAGCTCCAACTTAATTACTATTTTCCCTCCTTTCTTTTAAATATCAAGTGTCATTTGCATACGAAATGCAAATCTATCGGCAAATTTTTAACTTATACACAAATAAATCGGCCGGAATTCGATAGAAGTATGATGAAGAACGGGAAATTATTCATTTCTGATCAATCAGACTTGAAGACTTGGCGTACTGATCTATTTTAGAATATATCACATTTTAATTCGTCTAGTCCTTTTAAAAACAAATCTTTCCAGTAAATGATAAATTGCAATGTTTACAAACTTACTCTATTTTAAATTTATAAGGCGAAGAAGAATTTATACATAGTTTTAGCATATTGACTATTGGGTGCTTTTAAAGATTTACGATTAAAGGATTTATTAAAAATACTAAGAAAAATGAGCCACGTGGAAAAAATCACAGATAATAAATTAGGTACCTGTCTAAATTTTCATATCGTTAATAAAAAAAAAATTCAATTTAATTCTATTTTACTCTAGACAAATTCTTTTAACTATAGGCCTAATATATAAAATGTAAATGTAAGAGTTAATTCAACCGTAGACTATAACGGATTTATTGAAAATGAGAAGATTGAATACGAAAAAATTAAAACAAGACTTCAAATAAATCCTTTTATTCTAAGTACAGGCTATTATAAGTCTATTCATAAATGTTTTTTTTTAAATAATAATTTAACAACAATCGACAAAATAATTGAAAGAAAAGGGCAGAATGATGCAGAAAATAGAAAGATAATTCTACTTTATCAGATGGAATCATCTTTCATCAGCTGTCTATCTGTTGTGTGGGGTATTCATAGACTCGCTGTTCTTGCACTCTCCAATTGGCGGTGGTCCCTCAAGCTGATAGAATCACTTCCGGAAAATATTATAGGGGTAATACAATGCTGTATAGTTTTCCGGAATGGACTAGCGTATGCTAATTTTACATCGAAGCGACATTAAAGAAAAGCGCTTATTTTAGAATAAAAATTTTAATTTAAATATATAAAATAATCAATTTAAAATGCATATTATTATTTTATTATTATTATTTTTTTTGAAAATAATAAATCAATTAAATAATTTAGAAATAATTCTACAAAACTTATTATTATTAATTTTCATTTCATAATTTTTGTATGACCACTTAAAATCTTATCTTTATTCGTATACAAATAAATTAATATTTTATATAAAAGCATGTGGGAATTTCTTTAATTTCAATATGTAATACTGTCGATCGCTAATCTATGTTTTATTGATCGATAGATTTTTACCTAGGACAAACCTGTTGCTGATTTTATATAGAGGCGTTAAATGTAGAGATGGAATTAAAAAGATGGAAAATAAAACTGTAATTGGTTACATATTACGAAAAAAAGCTTCATTATTTTATATACGAATCTATCTATATCTAAAAATAAAATATTTATCAGCCGTAGGCCTATATCCTTCGAAGAAATAGAATTGTTATCGATGAGGAAGAAGACCTTTCATACGAAGACTTTTCTAAAAGACATATGATTTGTGCCTGCAGGCAGTAAAATATTTAACTACTTTTATGATCTACCAGTTACTATATTTTATTGGAAGAGTCAGATAACAAATTATAATAAATTTATGGGATAAATTCTAAGAAGAATAAGGCTATTAAAAAGATATACCACTATAGTCCTCAATTATTATTACAAAAATATTTTTTCAAGATCAAATATTAGTTTTATTTAACTCGGAGTTGATAAAACTGCTAAAATGTAATTCTGATTAAAATATTTAGTGTTATTTAATCCATTATTTAATATCTTTGTATTGATATTAACACAAATTTAGTTCTTATCCGCATACTAGGATAAAAACAATGGATTATAGTTTACGAGCATTAGAGTTGTAATAAATCTATAAAAGTCCTTTAGTTTCCTAGCTATTGAAATATATATATATATATCCTATATGTTTTAAATAAATTGGGAGATACAAAGAGAGAAGTCATAGCTCTAACTTTAGATAATTTTTTTCCTCTAACTCTTTGCTCTGAAGACGTTTTCTTCTGTCATAAATGGTTTGCTTACCCATCGGCCCTCCTGTGTATTGACATGTCGTTCAGAAATGAATGTGTCACTGCATTGTGTCACCAACTTTTCATCGTGGCTAGCCAGTGGAGCAGGATGGTCTCTCTCCATCTTCAACAACTGCGTTTCTAACAAGTTCATCATCAATCTTGAATCCCTATATGAAATGTTCTACATTTTCAATCAGGGTTTTAAGAATCACGAGAAACAATTTGATATAATACTTAAACGTATAACAGCTACTTAAATTATAAAGAATTGTAAAAAATATGAACGTAATCCTGAAATGATAATTAAAAGACCCTCTAACCTAACTAGATAACATATTACGTATTGAATATAGTTGTGAAGATGTTCGAAAGATATATGATTAAGAGAAATAATCAACTTTAACCCGAACGAAAGTTTCCGGAAGTTGCCACCGAGGGCGTAATGGCAAAGGGGAATTAATATTACTTCTATCACAAGATTACTGATGAGACTATAGTTATGACAAGTATTAACCCTACTGGGTATGGTGATCACGTCATACGACATAATCCCAGATCACGTGACAAAAGCGGAAGATAAAGGCTTGGTTCGACGTGATGTAACTAATCAATCAGTGGTGATTTTTCATAATAGGAAATGAATGTCGAGTGTAAATCTGATCGCTGATCTTAATATAACCAGTACTTAGCCTTTCTGAGAAGTTTAAAGATAGAGAATTCCAATTAAAATCTTAAACTCGAAATAGAGGACAGATGTTCCATCTGTTTATAGCTGTCCATCTGCATGCATCAAGACTGTCATTTCAAGACTCTTTCTTTCACTCACCATCCCTCGATCGTAAGTCAGTCAAGTAGACAAGACTATCCTTTGTATAGAACCGCTTGCACACGTGCGTTTTGGCATACGTGACGTGATTTATGTTACGTAGTAATTCACGACACTGTCACGTGTTCGTCTGTCGCTTGTCTTCTACGTTTGAGTTTAGGATGGAGATATGTGGGAACTGATTGCGCATGTCGCGAAGGAAGTCTTACAATGCGTAATCAGACTGTAGGGTGGATTGAATTTCTGTACAACATCCGGGGATAGTCAATAAATAACTAGAAATCTGTCAGTTGGGAACACAAGTAGAATTGTGATAGGAGAAAAAAGTAACTCCTGACCTTAGCATAGGTGATCGCGTTTCCCACACCGCTGCTCGTATTGTTTGCATGTCTCCTAGACTCAACTAAGGATATTTTGTTCATTGGTGTCAACTATAAATGAAAGTGCGAAATCTTCCCCTCTCCGGTTTGTCTCTTTCAACAAGTAAAGAGATGATGTCGATACCGCTCCCAATTTTATCAGTCCTTAAAATAGGTAATAAACCCTAACAAAGAATAAGTTAACAACTGCAAAAAAGTTATTTTTATTAAATATTTACACGCTATAAAAAACTCAACCAATAACAGCCATTAATAGGGTGATGACGAGATTTGACAGACCACAATTTTCATCCCTTCGCCTTATTTAGAATTTGCGAGATTTACCGAGGGTGTTAAATAAGCACGTGATGCCATTATACCAATCATTATTCACTTATGATCAAATGGTGATTGATGCAGTGTATTAAGAAGGAACTCAGTCAAAAAGAGGCCAAGCCCTGCAAGAGCTAGAAAGCCATGATAAAAGTGTGGTGTAAAATGTTAATGACGTTGCTACGTGTCATATTTAATGTCTTTACAGAAATGATAGCGCGTCACAGAAATTACTGAGACCGCAAGATCTTAAGAGAGAGAGGAAAAAACTGTAACCTCGATGATGCATGGGGCGAAACGTTGGAAAGTCTTTAGACGACGTAATTTTGAAATGTAGCGAATTAACAACTCAACACGTATCGTGATGTATGTAATAACATCAGAGGAAGTCACACAGATTTTTTCTTTTTTTCTTTCTTTTTACTAGCCTCCCACTTCTAACCTGCGGCCATTAGAAAGCACGTTAATGCAAGAAGCAGCTGGTACAGCCAGTCGGCCGGAAAGTTTGTTGAAGAAATCGCTTTTTCCTGAGGCGTGACCGAATTTCTCGTCCTGTTCTTAACTAGCCCTTGGTTGATGATGAAGAAGTACAGTAATGATTTTCCTCTGCTCCATCTCTTCGTTCGTAGAAATGATCATCGGAATGAGAAGAAAATTTGCCCTAACTCTTTTCATATTTGTTTAATCAATGTTATGAAGATATGAAGTTAAGATCCGATATAAGTCCATTTTATCCAATAACCAGTTTCCTCCGATCTATGCCACCATCAGTCTTTCTTTAAAGAAAAAAAAAAGAAAGCTGACACAACTTGCAAATGAAATATTACACTTAATATTGCTGCTGCGGAATATCTTCACATATATTTTCAATGATTTAATGAAATTTAATAAAAAAAAATCGCTTAGAAATTTAAAACCAATTTATACGAATTTCTAAGCTACTTACCTTTTATTTTCATAGTCTTAATACTCTTTATATCTTATGAGGCTTGAATAATTTGCAAGTCGAATAAAATAATGCTTCATAAAACAATCTTCACTATTTTATTTATAATTTTTTTAAGAAAATCGCCGAATTATGACCGATTTTTCTGCATTTCAACTGGTTATTTCACAGAATCTATCTCACAAACTGATTGAAAATAGCAATTATTTATCTTATAAAAGGAAATATTTACCAATATACATTACATGTTTTATAAACAAGTGCTGGCCTCGTATGCAAATTTAATTATATGAACATAAAGAGGTACCAAATGCCCATGAAAGGATTAAATACATTATCATTTAAGTCGAACATCACGTATCGGAGCAGACCTTCATGTTTATTTTAATACTGTATGATGCACGATTTGCTGCAAGAACTTTTTCACTTAATTAGTCCAGAAAAACTTTCAGCACGTGCTATATGACGGATTGCCCACCGCCACCTGGTGACAAGAAAATTTACTATCCATTAATGAAGATAAACAGTTTAGGAACAAGCGCCAAATTTAGTAAGTATAGCTAATTATGAGAAATAAAAGTGATTACAGATGATTTTTTATGCCTTCATTGGACGATCATATTTGAACGTGATGGAAATATTCCCGTTAATTTACTAAACCACATGTAGGTTTTTTTTTCTTTCGTTTTCTTTCCCATTTACTGAAATCAAGTCATGTTCCGAGAATCGTTTCAAATGCAATACTTATCACTACTAAAATTTCCTAGAATAAGACATTTATCTGAAATTAGTCTGAATTTGCACATTGGACTTTGCCGCATTTCATTCTTTTTCATAAAAAAAAATTAAATTGATTTTGAAAATCAGAAATCTTGTCTTAACTCGTATGAATTTTTAAAATTTCTTAAGTGTAAACGCAAATAACCTGTTCTAATATAAAGAAAATGCAATCTTTTGAAAAATTGCGTGCATAAAATCTGGTTATTAGCTTTTTTATTGATTTATTTAGCTTTAATTATGGATTTTTTGAAAAGAAATCTTCGCAAAAGTATCCTTGAATAGTTGATAATATAAAAGAATCACATCATTGCTAGCGTCAATCTAATCGAGCTACCGCTATTGCAATTATATAGTTGAACGTCACAATTAGTGTTGTTGTCGATATCGTGCTGGGTTAGAGATGAACTTCAACCACAGATGGGAAATAGCCGACATCTGCATGATGGGTAGAGCGGGAGGCACACCACCCATCAGTCACTGTCGGATGGCAGTACGCATCTGAATGTGTTCCAATGTTAAGCTTGTAATTTCTGGCAGTGCCACAGTGCTATAGTAATGAGTCCATGTTCCTTTGTGACGTTCTGCAACTATCCATCATAACGGACGTGTTTGACACACAGGCACTAACATCCCCCCTTGCAGACAATATCTGTCATGGGAATACATGGAAGTAGATACCAGGTACGTTTTTGATGCTAAATCTACTTAAATCCTATTAAACACACTCTCTGACAGTTTGTCGAAAATAACCAAATTAGCGAGTATATAATTTTAAATTTTGGAGTCGTGATAAAATTTAATTAGCAACTCCTTTAGGGGTGTTGAAAAACCTTTTCTTAATTTATATGACGTTATATAAAGCCCAATTGAAAATTCTTAAGTACTTTGGGATGTTAGTGGATACCGAGCCTTTATGAGGCTTGAAATAATGACCGGATAGATTGAAAAAAGCAGGTTCACCTACACTTGCAATGGGAGTGAGCTGATGGAGTATTGTTCTCTGCGAAGATCTCTATCTGTCATGTAGTTGATGAGAAACACAATCTCTTCTTCTAACGGGTCGTCTCTTCTAGCTTAATTGAGGATGGTTAATCGCACAGGAAGACAATTCGTATTTTACTGTCCGACTTTCTTCTGCCCGTCAAGAGAAACATTAATAAATGGAGCCGAAATGGACTTGCACTTATCGCTACCTTTCAAAATGGATTTCCCTTTACAGGCAACAATTCCTCTTTTCCATCTTTATGTACACTATCAATGTACCTATTATATAGACCATTAATATTGCAGAAAAGATATAAAGTTCCAAAATAACTTATGCCATCTATATGTAAAAATACGAAACAATTTAGACAATTCCAAGGAAAATAGTTGAATTTTAAATGAAATAAATAATTATACAAAACATATTAATGCACTTTAATATTCGAAAAATGCATTTAAAATTTAAGCATTAAAGTTTTTCGTTAAAAAAAAAAACTTAAGATGTCTTTTAATTAAAAAAATTAAATTAAGTTTTTAAGACTTTTCAATAAGATTTAAATCGTTTAGTTCATTAGTTCGACTAGGATTATTTTTAGAGAGGATTTCTGTATAACAATTGGGATTACGGGAGGAAAAAATTTTTTGGCACAATCTTCGGGAAAACCAGAGTTTCGTTTTTCAGAAAATTATCTAAATTTATCTAGAAATAATCAAGAAAAAAAAGCTCTGAAAATGATCATCAGATAATGTTGATATCAGAGAAAAAATTCATTTTTAATGAAATTTCGATAGAAGTTCAACTGAATCATTATTTCTCATCTGACAAAGTGTTTCAAAATAGAAACCAAAATTAAAGAAAGTAAGCATTCAATTACTCTTAAAGCGAACTAATTTAATAAAATTCCAATAAGAGATTATGATGAAAGATTTTTTTTATTGTAAAATCAAATGAAATTAATAAAAAAAAATTATATAAAATAATTTAAAAATAGCATTCATTCCATTATTGTCATAATTTTCTTAATTTAATTATCAAGAATAACATTTAAAATGGAATTGAATGTGGAAAATACACGGTTAAAATTTTTCTAAACAATATATTCATTACTCCCGATTAATCGGAATGAATGGTAAAAGAGAACCGAAAAGAGGAATTCGCCAAACTGTCTAATTTCCTTTTCTGTCTGTCTGATGCAATCTTTGCTGAACAAATAAGTCAAAATTTAAACTAAATTTGTTAAATCGGTGCCGAATTTACCAATTCAGATGGCAAGGAATGTCTAATTTTGTTCAAACTAAGTAATTACATCAAAGTTGGAGTTTTAAGAACGGTTGGGAATTTCAATCATTAAACTACAGAACTTCTATAAGGCAGTGTGGGTAATGGAGCCGAACGTTGAAAATAATTAGTAGTTTTTGTTAGCTACACCACGAAACACAGAGAAGAACATAGAAGACGAGATGTAGAGAGCAGTGATTAAAGTAATCAAGACGGCTAAATATAACAACCAATCAATAGAGAGCCATTTATCGAAGCGACAAGACCAGTCAGGCAAAAGGTTTTTAAAATTCCACATTTCCGAGACTAATGGTAGACAGTTTCCACGCAAGATGGACGTTCGTCGGAGTTAAGGAGGGAAAAGAAAAAAAAAATTATGAGAGGGGGGAGCAAAAGATCGTTTCTTAAGATTTAGTTTGTAATTCTAAGGTGTCGAATTCCAAACCCCACAGCATCATTGACTTGCTAATTAAGGTAAAATTATTACTTTATGCTGACGGCCGAGTATTTTTCACCTCGCTAATTACAATCAGTTACTGGGCATGAGGCTATTTTAGCAAAGCGCTTGCGTAATGGAAGCGAAGAACTCATTGGCTTCTTTGAATCGTTCAATTGGCCAACAGTGAACGGCCGTCTCATAATTATTTTTTTTCCCTCCCTTAAAAATTTTAAATTAACATTTCTTCCCCAATGGAGAACATTTTCAGTTTTTCGCTAATTTCACTTTTGGTAAGTTTTTGAAAATTCAATATTCACCAAGTAGTAAATTCATTTTTCCATAATATATTTCTTTTTTCCTTAATCATTTTTAATCGCAGTTTGAATATTCCTGGCCAAAACCAAAGAAAGAATTTTCCAAAATGTATTTTGTTTTTTGTTAAATTTTAAGAGGAAAAAACAAATTATGTAGAACTTTGCATGTTTTCTTTCTTTGCTGTTTGGAATTTCCCCCCCTCTTAAACCTTTTCTTACGATAGCGTTCTGCCATTCTGAATCAAAACAATATGGGGGGTTTTTAGTCAAGACTACTCTCTCTCTTTTAATTGTCTATAGATTTATTGTTATAAGTACTTCCCCTACAACGTCCTTACTTTTTTCTAATTTAAAAATTCCACCGAGAAAATGAAGCGCGGAAAATGAATGGAAAGTCATCAGACATGTACAAGTAACGATAGTTACTCTATTGACGCAGAGCAGAATAAATGAATGTTATTTAGTCTAAGTGTTGGTAGGACAACAATGCCAAGTGGACAACGGATCCCATGGAGATTAGTTAGAAGGCTATTATATCTGCAACCATCAGTTGTCCACCAGTCCAGATGGAACGGATGTGTGATGGGAAAGGGAGAACTGCAGGGTCGCCTCTATTGTCGGATCTGACTTGATGCATGGGTGGCACGGGCTGTGATAAATTATGCGTCCGCAACAACTCAACGAAACAAATGGCATCCTGTCAAACAGCGAAATGAAAACCGGACCAAAATGATCATTACCGGGCACTAGGGTTGTGTGTGTTTCCTCTACTTCTCATCCCACCCGCCGTCAAACCCTTTCCATCGCCTTGACTTGATCCTCTGGTCTTCTATCCGTCTGTGATATATGACTGAGGACAGATGGCGGTAGCAGCCTTTCCTCGACTTGCTTCTAATTAAAAGGATGCGTCACATACACCTCTGACTTTAGTCGAAGGAACTATTTTGCCGAACAACAAATTCCAGAAGGTAAAATCCTATTTTATACTCGTTATATGACTGGGCGATAAATAAGAGTCATTAAAAAGAACAGCCTGTTTTCAACATAAATTAATACCAATGCAAGGACTGATTAATAGTCATAGACGGAAAAAACAGAGAAAAGAAATTAAACACGTACTGATTGCAATAAATGAAAAAAAAAATCGAAAAACGTTATTCCGAAATTAAAGTCACTGTAGTGTTTCGGTAATAATTTCACTTCCGTAATTTTAATAATTTCTAAGACAACTTAATCATCTCGTTAAGATTTAACTTGTGGAGGGGAGAAACCGGAATTGGCAGCAAAGACCCTGGAGCAGTGGAAAACAAACTAGGTAGAATCAAAGCAATTTTCACTTTCATAAGAGAAAAACTCGAGAGGCATCTAAGCCGACCTTGTTCGACTTTAAACCGAACTCTACTCACGAAGAATGGCCCGATAGAAGGAGGGTTTTCAAAGCTCATGATTGAGAGGGCCGACGTATGCAAAAACTTCGGGGAGATTCCCACTAGATTAGGAGGCGGCACAGAGTGGGCTCCACCTGACAGAGCAGACTACCTATCTATCAATGTCAGCAATCAATCAATTGATGCAAGAGTCCAACGCACGAACAATAAGCGGTACCCCGGTGTTTTTAAAATGAGTACTTTTATTCCTTTGCCTCTGGTCATTGGCTACGGTGTTTCACGTGATAAATGGTCCAGCAGTTCTGTCTCCCAGGCATTGTTATCTGTAGCCATATTGTTGATGATACCTTCGGTCTTCTTTCTCCAACTTGCTGCAAACTGCACTACCTACATTTTGTTAATTTTATCTTCCAACTTTACTTCTCCCCCGTCATCGTCACACGAGTAATGAGATCAACTCAAATGCCAGATGGGATGTCCCGAGGATTTTTTTTTTAAAGCCAATCCTTCTTGTTGCAAAGGTACAGAGAAAATTGCTTGAAATTTTCAAATAAATTACACCAAACTATAATAATATTTAACTGGCACGACTATTTATTTTATTATATAAATAAAACCTAATTTAAAATTTATATATTTTAAATAACTATTATCGTAGACAGAATAATATTAATCTGTATTCCCTCGTAACAGAGATGAAGAGAAAGGAAATATCCGCAAATGAAAAAATAAATAAGTAAATAAATAACTTAAGAAATTTAATAATTGATAATTATCGACGCTTTAAATAGAGAAAGGAAACAAAAAATTAATTAAAAACAACAATACAGTTATTTTAAAATTAAAAAAAATGAATAACTTACTTTTTTGTCCCTAGATGGCGGTACGATTACCGTTAATTCATTTTTTTTTACAACCGAAACAGTTAAAGATTTCAAAAAAGTTTTAATTATAGAATAGAAATAAAAATTTTGCAATTTTTAACAATTTTTATAACAATATTTAAGGGCTTAATTATAATTTCTACGTGCAATCCGCCATTTGTAAAAGAAGCGGATAATTTGAATTATTGTGTAAGAAGAGCATCTTGATGGCAATTTATTGGAAAAATGAGAAATATGTGTACATAAGAGAGAAAAAGAAAGTGAAATTCTTATGTGGACTCTTTGCAATTCAGAATGATCCTATTTATCTTATAATGCAAGATTACAGGAGAGAATCGCATCCGAAATTTCATTGCGAGCTTGAGAAAAATAATCTTTAAACATAAAAACATTGCTTGTATTTTGTTTTTTTTATTTAATAATAAAAAGGCGATATCTTTACTCATCTAACTAAATTTCGGCGGAATTAATTTCATTTTATTTACATTTTTTTTTTATTTTTTTTAGGAAAATTTGAATCTCTAAGCTTCTTAAATATAGGCCGTACGCGAGACATAATACAAAGTACTTATAATAATATTGCTATTGAAATAATCCGGGAGAAGAAATTGAAGAAATTTAAGAGTTGCAATATTGAATTATTCATATATCTAAATAGTAGAGGAGGATTGAATCGTCATTAAAATCGATTGGTCTATTGTCGAAGCAAATAAAGGGGGGGAGAGAAGTGGACCAAATGTGTTCTTTGGGAAGGTGACTAAGTCGCTAATCGAGCAAGATACGTTAAATGGACTGCGTCAATCTTGAGAAACAATGAAGTATATAGTTTAATTTCACAGATCGCATGACGCCATCATCTTTAAGTAGCCAATCAGGAGGCGACACGGACGATTTGCGGTTGAAGATTACAAACTGGAGGTATGTAGATGGGCATGGAAAGGCTCGCGACATAGCACTGTGGGACTAATGGACGACATAATGACTACGACTGCTCCTTGCTACTAATGACTGCAAACCAACCAGTTGGACGTAATCTCCAATTTAGGACATTTCATTAGCACTTCATTGACAAAAGGACAATGATGCGTACTTCATTGAAAGTAATACGACTCCTTAACTTATTTTTTAAAATGTTGAAATAGCCTGACGCCCCACTATATCTAAACAGAAAACAGGTTTCTGATCAATTCCATCCAGTTGTTAGTTATTGAGGTGATGGCGGCTGTCATACATAAACAACATAGACACCATGATTAATATGTTTATACGTTTCACTGTCTCTTCCATCAGCTGTCGTAGCCTCGGGCTGCCATCACGTTCTACCCCTTCGCTGCCCTTCTTCGCCATCATTGGCACCATCTTTCTCTTGACCTCTGTTAAATCTTTTATTTTTCACGCTTTTAATTAGCTCTTTGTCTGAGAACCTACCTATGATATGATTTTTAATGGCGTCCAGACATCGTAAATTATGTTTGTTTTTAGTCGATTATCTCGACTCGGAAAGCTATCTTTCCCTACAGGAAATATTTCTTAATATTAATCTAATAGATGCACCATTTTAATATTGTCTCCGTCTTCGCGTGGATGGACTTTACCTTGAAAAATATTATAGGTAAGCTCGTAAAGCTAATCTAAGACACGTTTTAGTTTAAACGTGACCTGATGAATGTACATAGTGGGACAGGAAATACCACGTCATCCAGGCCCTATATTTCACACCGCCTCCCAGCGACCTTTGTACACAGCGAAAACTTTATGAGAGTCATCTTTAGACAGCTATCTATAATAACTTGTGCCAAATGCCATGTTTATAGTTGATATGTGAACTTGAGCCATGTGGTAAGTAATAATAGTTATAAACAGACGATTGTCCTTTCACGTAATTTTTAAAGATAAGAAATCCACACACACTTTAGTTAAGAATTCCGGCCATTTGTCGTTTATTATTACACACACACAAACACACATATATATAATTTTTTTTTTTAAATAAAACTTTCTTCTATCACCCCGTAAATTTTATCTAATGGTCTAGAGCTATCTATCAATATAATTCATAGAAGTATAATTCTTAAGGTTATAAAGATAAATACATTTCAAACACTTATTAAATTTCGCAGGCGTTAAAATAAATTTACTGTTAAAATGATGACTATAAGCATAGATAACACACTATTTAATTTGCAGTAAATGAAATATTTTGGTTTTAAAAAATTATCTAAAATCTACCTGTAGCTGGCATAAGTGTCAGAATAAATTTAATTTTCTCTCTTCATTTTAAAAACAGTTCTGAATGCACCAAGCTGCAAATTCTTACATACCGATATAAGGTGAATGAAGAAGAAATATTTTTATTGAACGGATACGGGAATTTAAAATTCCGGAAGTGTGTTGACACAAGGTATAGATAGAAGCAGTGGTTCTCTGTTCCCCATCAATGTCACGTAAGTTTCTGTACTATCCGTCACGAATACAAGAATTTGGTGTACGAAAAACTCCATTCACTCCACTTTTGATATATTTCATGCGTATTAAATGGAAGGAGAGATATATGTGAGTTGGATAGAAAAGAATCAGCCAAGCAGAAGACATCATCTTCGACAGTTGTGAAATCTTGTGCCAAATCTCTTCTTCGGTCGGTGTACTTGATAGAGGACCAGGATTGCTCCGTTAAAAATAAAAAAAAAACTTTCTTGTGAAAATTTTAAGGTTTAAAAGAACTAAATCAGAAAAGAATAAATTATACATAAATCTTAAATTGAAATTATTACGCTCGTGCAATATATTTTAATTATAAAACGCCAATTAAAATTCGAATTTATTTATTTAAACCCCAAAACGCATGTCGAATGGCTTATATTAAAAAAAAAAAATTATTTTATTAGGATCTTACAGTTTGAAGATCAACGGCCCATATGGGAAACAGGTACCACTTTCTCGTGATTTATAAGCTTATATTTACCGACTGTAAGATGATAAATTATGAAAATACGTTTAGCAGACATATAGAATTGCATAAAATAAATCAGAGTACTTTTATCAAGAAAAACTAAATTACTAATTTTGGGACTTAAGTAGACTGCATTCAATCCGAAATCTCTAAAACCAGAAATGATGGTTCTTCTGATCCTACAATTCAAAAAGTCTTTGTCAGAGAAACCGCACGCCAAGCAAAAACGTAGACGTTTCACGCTGTATATTTATATCGTCTTGTGTCATTTATTACTGGCGCACGTAATTTATCGTTCCTTTATCTGTAAATATCGCCACTTTTATGTCTGAGGGGGAAGACACATGCTAATGGACCGAACTGTCTCTGCTTGTAATAATTCTAAGCTCGGTCACGTGGACTAGAGTTAGACAATGAATCAGAAAAGTTTCTTGCTAAAGTCCGAGACCTTGCTCATCATTTCTCATTCGACCTACCCGACGAAAAATGGCGTCTGAGGTACTGTATTCTAGCAAGCTAAACTTTTATGCCTTTTCTGGCCCAGCTGTAAACTTCAGCATAAATCAACACGGCCGAATGCATTTGTATGTTCGGCCTTAGATCCATTAAAACACTACGTTATCTGGCGACATTAACCAACCAATAAATCAGTCTTATGGTCGAAATAGTGCCTGGCGGTCAGCGTTGAAAAACTCCTTGTTTCTCTTCCTTATAAAGCTGCGTAATGCCATTGAACACTAACACTTCCAGTACTCAACAGTTTGCGATGGATTATATCCTTTTGCTAAATATTTAATGCCTTCGGTAAGCATTTAAATCCAGGTACGAACCGACGTTACGATCTCATAATGTTCATTTTGTTATAAGCACACCAAACATTATTTTCTATAGTGTTTATTGGCTCGGCGAGTTTCAAAAACTTTCCAATGGGCTTTTAATTTTCTTACTTTTATACGGAGAAGTGATAAAAAATAAAAAAATAAAAATAAAAAAATGGCTGCCATCAAATTAAATCGATTGAGTAATAGATACAAAGTATATTTTTTAAAAGAATTATTATATCAATTCACTCGTGGGACATCTTTTATCTAATGTAATAATGGAAGATGATATGACATCATACATGTGTTATACATCATTGTTGCTCGCGCACTAAAGACCGATGATGGTACACTTCCTTCTAGTCATAGAGAGAGAAAAAGTAGAGAGGGTAGTAAAGGGGTGAAAAAGAAATGACACACAGACAGAGGAAATGAAGTGAGAGATATCATAGCGCTGGTGACGGCGTCACTTCTCTGACCTACATATCCTTCGACTTATACATCACGGTGTGACGATCTATTGATTACATTGTGTTACACAAGTACGGTTTTTTCCCCTTTAGAAAAATTACAATTGATAAAAATTCTTACAATTATTTTATATTAGATTGAATTATTTATAATTTTAAATACAATCGTCTTTAATTAAATCTCTAAAACTAGGTTTTATACAATCGGGCTAGCCCATTAAGGGTAACTTATCAGAAAAGACATAAAACTTCTGCCATATCCCGCCCTCTTGTGACAAAAAGAAGAATTATTTATAGTTGTAAACCGTTTAAAAAAGAAAAAAAAAACTTTATAATTTGATTATCATCATTTGCATAATGCAAATTTCTTTAAAAGTAACACCGGAATATTAATTGTTAACACAGAAATATTCGGACGTAAATCAAAACAAGTTACGCAGTTTATATGATATTATTCTTACTCGGGTTAATTATATATTTGATTAAGAAGAAATTAATTATTACTATATTTTTCAACCTAGCGTGCAATATTTGTTCTTCGCTACGTCCTTGCTACTAAATAAAAATGACAAATAATGGCACGACTCGGTTTGTGCCAGGTTTTCTATCACGGAAAAAAAAACAGTCGTCATTTTAACTCGTCCAAGCAAGGTAATATACAATTAAACAACTATCTCTACCCCCTTCGCTATTATCTTTTACTAACAACGATACACAAGGAAAAACACGGTTCTACTCGGTGACAAGTAATCAATCACGAAATCCTGGTTGGCAAGGAAACATGACGTCATCTACAAGTGGGTGAACTGAAATTCATACATTGTCGTTACCTGTATATTTACGTCATAATACCCCATACTATTATCTTTATAAAAACCTATTTTAACTAACGAATAATCTTTGTATTTAATTTTTCTTTTCTAAAAGTCAATAGTGCGTAAGAAGAGCCTATATCTAAAGCGGGTCATTCGTTGGTATACTCGTTAAAATTCCAACACAATAAACACTGTACATATATAGTATAGCCTAAATATATCATACTTATATATAAGGATTTCTTTAGTAATTCATTAGAATATTTTAATTAAATTTATCCTTAATATAAAAGTAGGTTAACATATATATATATATAAATGAGACATTAATTAAACGTAAGAAAATTTAAACACCGAGCCAATTGAGCAAAGACAGAGAAGAAAAAATAAAAGAAATCCAGTTTTTCGATATAATTTTATGCAATTTGTTTTTTATTTATCGGTATTCAATCAAGCTTAAACGTCGTTGGAGTGAATGGAATGAGTCAATTGAAGCAAATGATCGGATGGCAGCTATGTCACTGCCAGGTCAACTAGCCTCTTAACCTTTATGCAAACAGTCATAAAAGCATCGTGTATGCTGGATGTGTTCGTCTCTCCATAATTAATTCATTCTATTTATCTCTAGCCATGCCTGAGAATCCATCCTGACTTATCCACGTGTGGCCTGTGGCAAAGTCTGAAATCGTGATAACTGCTGTCTTTGCTGTGATGTATTATATAAGCAGCTATTGAACCTGGTTATTTCGTTATAGAGGTTGTTGCACCGTTCTCACAAAACAAGTCAAAAAGACGTTTGAGAACATTCCAAAGCTTTACATTTTTCACATTTATGACTTTTTTACGTCAAAATCTGCGGCTGAAGTGTTACTTTTTTCAATAAGATTTCTATACAAAGCGGCGTAATTAATTCTAGCGTAATGAATGAATTACAAAAAGATTCTGCTTTGTATCGAGATACGTTATATCGATGGATGCGACCTTAAAAAAAGAAAAAAAGAAAAGGGAATATTTATTTTTTTCTCTTTGAATTTTCTTCTAATAAAGGGAATTACAGTCGCAATATAATGGGAAGAATTCAGATTTAAAAGAAGCTAATCTTTGTAAGGTATTTATAATAATAATTATTATAAAGTGATTGATAACGTAAAAGTTTATTGTAAACTGATATATTTAATAACAATAATTAGGATTTATAAATATCCGTTACGCCATCTGGTGAGCGAATGTGCTGTAAATTGAATCATTCGACCGATGTCGCGGTTAATTGACCATCACCCTTATAATTTCACATCGCCTATTCGCTAATATCAACGATATAAATAGAAATTTTGCATATAATTAAATACTTTTAAGGGAATTGTTAGCGTTAAACATTTTTTTTTTTTTTTTCGAATTTTAAAATACGTCGATTTTCGCTTCGAATTTGTCAACGCGCGTTATATTCGCAAATTACTTTTAATTATTTAATTTCTGTCTTATATCACTCGGGGGGGGGATTGCGATGATGAATATTTAATGTTGGCACCTAGCGTCTTTGATATATGCTACGAAGAAAAAAAAAACAGAGCTGATAAATTGATTATTATTTAGATTTCGGGTTGAGAGGTTTCGTGAGGAAGTGTCACCCGACCAAACTAAATAAGGAGGAAAATTGATAATTTAATTATATAAACAAATAATGATTTCCGAGTGAAAGATATCTTATTTACTGGAGTGCAGCGGTTAATATTTATTCACGAAACCACGCAATTATAGCAAAGATATATAGGAACGGATTTTAACAATTTTTTTTTCTTTTTTTAAATCGTCTTTAGGATTAATTCTTAGAATTTCCTTATTAAATTTAACCTAAAGAATTCTTAAGTTTCCGAGAAGTGAGTGCTCCCGTCTGTCTCGCGCATTCCATACTCAAGCTTGCGTCAACAGCGGTGATGGATTATAGATGACAGGTCTGTGTACAGAACTTGTACAGAACTGTACAACATGCACGGCTCCCTCGACGTGAAACAACGAAGATAGATGAATGCACCGAAAGAGTGAACTTTCCCCACGAGACTGACAACCTGGCTCGCAGGGTCCTGCCAGTAACGTCCGTTTTGGTGCCTTATAGATCCGTAGGGAGTTACCCCAGGATGCGGGGCAATCAAGCGCTGGCCGGATGTCAGAGCGCGTGAAGCCGTGAATATGACGCGACCCGTCATGCGGACTTATGGAAGGTGACAATGTCTGATCAATGTTCGACCATCACCTGAATTGTCCGCAATTCGTGGGGGTAAACAACAACAGAATTGGTTTAAAATTGTAAAAAAGTATTTCGAATTGGATAAATATTTTAAAAAATGGAAATTTTAAATATAAAGTTAGGCTATTGAAAAGTTAAGGAAGCATTTCAGACGATAATAAGAAGAGACAAGGTTAACAGGTAGCGTACTTCTTGTCACAATATACATACTCGATTAAAAAATGTAACAAAAAGAAAGACAAAAGTGTTATTCGACTGTCCTTTTGGTTGTCTTTCTTACAGAACGGGAATTGAACTAGCGAAGTGTAGGAGAGAGAGACAGTATAACGCTAAGAAAAAATAAATCACGTTCCAAACAGTGTTAATTACAACTGGAGCTCACAATGGTTAGACAGGAGTTGGAAGCTTATCGGTTGAAGACACCAGACAAAGAAAACTGCGCCTCGACCTGGTCTGACTTGACGCATATCTTCTCTCATCCCCCTATGCGAATACTTAATTAACACTGACTGCTAGCAGAATTCTGCAGAAGAGGAGAAAAGGGGGTAGCCAAGACAGTGCCGTCATTTCAATGTCAAGCCAAGATTAAAATAATCAACGGTGTCTCGGTATCATGACGGACATAAACCCAGCCCATTCCTGTCAAAAGTATTCTTTTCGTTTTCGCTTAATTGAATTGTAGGTTTCTACCTTCTAACATCCCCCGTTGTCTCTTCACATGGTAAGGAATCCCGTTAGTTTGTGACATGACGCATGAACGCCGCCGTTTCCTTTCTCATCAGTTTCTGACAGTTGAGATTAAGAGAAGAGAACTGAGAACCTAGCGCCCTGTCTTCGCCAGCTGACTGTCTTTTAATTTTCGCAAACCCCCGTGTGAAGGATTGCTGGATATGTCACTCTCAAGGGGAGGATAGAGAAGGAAGAACTGGGGGTACCGTCCGGGTCAGGAGAGGGTTTTGTTTCCCCATTGAGACAAACTTTAATGGACAGAAATGATGATTGTTGATAGATATGAAGTTTTTTATAATGTCAGAGTCGTAACTCAGTTTACGTTGAAGAATTACGGTATTATTACCCCGAAGATAATAGATGGGTGGGTTCTTTGCAATACTACACTGTACGAAGGACGAGTATGATTCTCCGAGTACTTTTGCCAACAAGATTAAAACTTCATTATCTAAATGTCATCGATGTACAGCATTTACGTTATTGTGTAACTAATAGAATTACCGTACGACCGCCGTGACAAATATATTATCATAATTTATACTTTGGCAGGAATTTGACTTTGTAAACTTTCGGAAAAAAATAGGAAACTTAAAAAATGAAAATAAATCCTGTCATTTAGAAGAAACAGTCGGAGGATAGTAATTACAGATTTGCATTCGAGACTATGAACTGTTTGAAACAATATTATCCGAGTAATTCCTTACTTGTCAACTTCAGACTAGTTTGAAAATTTCGAGCATCCTGCAATTGTCTAGAGCGAAGACAGAAGTTTAACATAACTGGAAGATATAAAAAACAAATAAGATTTTTACTATATATCCTAACCATCTGTTACTTTGGAGACTCCATTAAACTTGAGTCTTACGGAAGGCCTTAATGTGAAGCCGGCGGGCGCTGAATATTTTAGACTAAAAAGGTCGACATTATAACCGTAGCTGGCGTATATCAATTAGTAAACAGCCCCTGTTTGTGACGACCCCTCAAACGAGAAAAGAAAGCGGACGAAAAAACAGATTTAACGGTACCATTCTTTCTCCCCTCTCTGTAGCAACCCCACTAATGAAACAGTGTCGCGTTTATTGCCCTATTCTGAAGCAGTGTGTTTATGGCTGGAGGATTTTTTTTATCTCCATCGTCCCTCAAAACCCTCCCCCTCTTCCTCACCGTCTTTTTGTCTAGCTCCTAATGATTTTAACTCTATCTATCCCTAAGTCGTTAATCACATAGAGGGTGAATATCAAAAACAGCTGACGTTTCTAGCAAGCCAGCATTTGACATCTTTCTCGCTGTCACATTTTTGCTAGTTGGGTCTCATTTTCTAGGCATTCTATACTACTTTGTTTCTCTTCTATCTCATGTTTATTTACAGAATTAGTAAAAGATAATTTTAACTATCCGTATGCAGATACTTAACTGGAACGGCAACTTTTCCACTTGCTAAAAAATTACTACGCTTCCTTCACGCTTTACAACACGAAACGGGGTAGATTTTTTTTTTCTACGTGGCCTCTAACTATGATAAATTAATCAACAAACACTAGGAAAACACAGGCTACGATTCGCTTATCAATAATAATTGCTTTATAAGTCTGCGAGAAACAATTATAATTGGCAGAATGTAAAATTCTCATTTGCAAATTATAATTTCCGCAATTGTAACGGACTGATTAAGTGTTTAAAAATATGCAATAAAAATGCATTATTCAAAGGAAAACAGAAAGAATAAATAAAAACAGAATAGGCAATAAGTGGTCTCTTCAGGCAAATTTCTTACCGTAAAAGTAAATAGGCTTTGCAAAAAGAATAAAAATTTTAATCAAGAGCTTGTGCTGGAAAGTTGTTTGAGTCGAAGTTCGAAATATGTATCGAGTTATTTTCCCACACTAGACAGAAAGAAGTTGTCTTGGAATAAAGCGGAATTCTTTTCTTTCCTCTTTCTTCCAAACCACCCAAAGAAGTAGGTCCCGAGAGAGGTGTTAGAGGCAAGACGTGTAGACTGGGTTGCAATAGCAAAGCGGAGGGAAGGAAGGATCGTCATTGCTCCGAATGGACGGTCAGTATTGGTCACAAGGGCCATTAGGCCACGGGTTAGGCTTAATCCCCCGGGCGTGATGGATTCACGTCCTGGACGTAAAGACTGTCCCCAGTACTGCAGCTGTTGTTCGCTGCTCTAACGACTGGATGTCTGTCATTCTTCACTTCCTTAGACATCCCCTCTGTCAGTTCAATCGGTGCTGGATATCCCCACTCTCGTCCCTCTTTGCCTCACAACCGTCGTCATGGCGATAGTCGAACCAAGCTAGGTCGTTGTCAATCATGCTGTCATACGCTCTTCTTTCACTCTACACCAGTTTCTTTCTCGCTGGTTTCTTCTGTGTAATAAAAACATCCTATTTCTTATATTCTTCCAATCGGATTACATAGCGTGGCTGCAATAACGCGCCTTCACTTCTGCAGCCGTAATTAATATTTAAAACTACATTTTAATACGTCGTAGTTTAATATAATTATTAAAATATTATTTTTAATACGAAAGAAACGTTTTTTTATTTTTACGTATATTTTCTCACGCACGGCAACAACGCAAAATACGCTTGCATGACATCACGAACGAAAACAATTTTTCTATTACGTCACTACGTCTAAATTGTCACTTACGTAACTAATACACTAATTATTATTAAGATACGGGAATTAAAATTTAAGAAAAAAACGAATAATACTTACTCGATTTTACACACTCGACAATCTTCCGATTAACAATATTCGTTCGGAATTTTGCCACTAGGTGTCTTTTGATGAAGTTCTCCTCGCTACAAAGTTTAATTTTATAAGAAATCTTTAAATATTTTCGCATTTAAAAATAAATTTAATTAAAATAATTTTCGATTAATTATAAAAACTGCAATTAAAAACAAAAAAAACTCCAACAATACGACCTAAAAACATCATGGTTTTAAGACAATGGCGTTCTTCTCTTATTCGTTACTACGAAACAACGTGTAAAATATATAATAAAAAATAATAATTAAAATAAATTTTTAATATTTTATTTACATTAAATTTCGATCTTTACTAATGTGTAATGCATTAACACGGTCGATATTGTTATATTTTATTTTATTTTTTCTTCTAGAAAAGACTATTTCGTGACGAAAGCAATGATGTTAAGAAGCCAGACGTGCCGAAATGATAAGTTTGACTTGTCATTAATCTTGATAATGATTGCTGCATTCGACATTAATATTGTTAATCTAACTTAAAAATATATTATCAAATCTGTTTAATTTGCACGACAGATGGCGACACTTCATTTATTCAAAATTAACGATAAAAATAACTTTAAAAATGCAATTATAAAAATAAAAATAAATAAATCGATTTAAATATTTTTTCTAAATTATTATTATTTAAGAAAATATTCTTATCTATTTATTTTAAATTAGAATTATTATATTAAAGTATTATCGTCATTTGATAATTATGATTTGTATCCATATAAAATTCGTTTTAAATAAAATTTAATAGATATAAAAATAATACATTTCTTTAATGTTTAGCAATTAATCAAAAATTATTTATTTATTTTAAAAAATTAAAAAAAAGCAAATAAAAATATACCTTAAATTATTATTTTGTATATATTTTTTAAAGAATTATTATAGTAAGTACCGCCATCTGTCGGTAACAATATCGATTAATGGCTTTTAATATCCATGTAACTGTACACAATATTTTTTTAGTATCTACATTTAACAGATATAAAATGCATTTTTGGGATTTAATAATTTATAAAAAATTAAAAATTTATTTTACAAATTTTGTAATAAAACCATCTTTTATTATATTTAGAGAAAGAAAATCTTGTACTTGAAGGAAATGAAACGTCATATTGTGTTCCATTTGTAAAATATATACGTTCAAACACAAATGCGACCTTATTTTTCAAACAGTTAGTATTTTATTTTATTCATTTTCTTCGCTGGAAAAAAATCTAATCCCGTTCTTAATTAACGCCATATTTTTGCCAATAATCCGACACAATCAAGAAAATTAAACACAAGAAATGAAAATGTACCCTCGTTTTTATTGAATCAACTATTTTTATTTATTATTATCTCGATAATAATAATTTCCATAAGAAATATTATAAAATGAATTTTTTATGGAGAAAAAAATATGCTTTAATTCTCTTATTTTTTAAATATAATTTTAACATTAAAAAAATAANATTATTAATATATATTTTTTTAAAATTTCTTTTTATAAATTTTTTACTGTGATTTATTTTATTATACTTTATATTATTTGTATATTCCATTATAAATTAAATATGTTTTTTTAAATATTTAATTGTTAACTAATTTTTAAAATTAATTTTGTATTTTCTTTTTAATAAATAAATTCGAACGTGTCTTGACGATTATAAAAATAGTTTATCTAGTTAGTGTGGCTCCATCTGTTAGGAGAAATTAAAACTATATTAGTGTATTAGAAAAATCGAATTACTTTTATATTAATAATTTAAATAATTACGGAATTTAACTAAACTAAAACTGGAAATAGAAAAAATAATAAATATAAGAAAGAAATAGCAGAATAAATGAATATTTAGATACAAAAATATAGTAAAACGAATCAATCCCGAAGCCAGGAATTTTTCTGAGGGAACACCTAGTAATTTCAGGGTGTGCCAGGGTCAGATGTTTAGTGTATTATACTCGACATTAAGTAGTTTTAAAGTGAAAAAAGATACGAAATTTTTAAAATTCTTTTAAAATTTATAAATATTGATATTCACTTTTAAAAAAATTGAGCAAGATACTAAAAAAAACAAAGGAATAGGAAGAAAGAGAATGCCTATTTAATGATATTTATCATCAAAAATAATTATAAAGTCCTGCTCAAAATAAGATTTAATATGTCTTAAATTCTTAAAAGCTAAAAAATATAATAGTAGTATTACGAAAACGATAAATCGGATTAATTATAGTACTTTTACCATCAAATTTCGCAGTCTACTTCCTTTAGTGAATACAAACAGTTCGTGTACAGAGATTCGGGTACGTGAGCACAATCCATCACATACACGATTCAAGCAATGGAAGAAAAAATAAAAATAAAAAAAGCTTTAGTTTATTTGTTACTCCTCGAAGGAGCGCAACAACGAAGAATAAACCATTATTTAGCAGTCACAATCTTTTTTAAACGAGCGATTTAATATATAAGCCTAATAGTTTACCATTTTATTTTTATTATTTTTTAAAATATTAACTAATGAAATTGCTTTTATCCCTCATGTAATATTGATTCTATAATATTTCTCGTATATATTATATACTTAAACACATACAAGCTATATCATATAGGCCTACGTATCCCGTTTATTCGATTCTAAGACACATTGTAATTTTTAAATCGAATTTTAAGATTTTTTAATGAAAGAAACGTTTTAAAATAATGAATTTTATTGTCTTGTTGAATAATAGAATAATAATAGATAATGCCACGAAACAAGTAATGCTCGGCAGTTCTATTTCCCTGTTTTTCTACATATAAGTTACGATAATTTTATGTTGTAATTCTGCATCATAATGTCGTCTTGATAACATTTTGAATAATAGAAAACTTTAAATTAAATGCTGGTTACTAGCGAAGCTCGTTTGAACTGATATAAATGTCGATCAGTACAGAGAAAAAGTCTATTATTAGTGTACTAGCAATGACTGATGATTATTCCAGACAAGTAAAATTGGGGAAAATACGTTGTAGACTCGAAGAAATATGCTATATATGTTACGGATAAAGTTAGGATTAAACGACTAATTATAACTTTATTCAAGTCTTTGAATAAAACAAGTAACAGTCCTCTATTCCATTTGGAACTTTATTCGGGAACTTTACTAAGAAGATAAAGCTGATATTATTCAAAAACAAATGGATAAACTAAAAATTAAACTTAAATTGTGACTTTTTCAGCTCATTTTAGTTAAAACACGATAAAATTTAGGATTATATTTTAGCCGAATAATCTACAATTCTTCCAAGTGTCTCGGTGCTTTTACGCAATTTGAAAACAATTGTAGACCTATAAATTTCCACTGTCGTCCATCTGTTTGTCTGTCCTTCCTTAATCTCGAGAAAGGTATTAGATAAATGAAAGAAGAAACTAGATATGGATATACTTAGGAGCAGAAAGTCTTGATTAACGTTATACGAGCTTCCGGTTTGCAATAAAAGTTACGTTATTTCAGTTAAAAAATTTTCCCCTAAAGAGTTAGATAGCTGACTGGCATGACTCTATAGTTAACCGGAAGCGTATGAGGTACAGAGACAAGACAATACTAAAATTAAGGCCTATATTTTAAATTGAATAAATTAAAAATATAATTAAAAATTGTAATCCGGCATGGAGACGATGTCAATAAATAATTGCTCGTTCTGTGTATGTTCGATAGACTTGTAAGACACTTATTTTTGTGTTTGTCGTAATATAATGCGGTCGTGGAGTTGCCAAGTGTTTATTAGCCTATAGGCACAAAGAAAAGTTACAAGATTTGAAAAACTGTTTAAATGAAAAATTAAAAGAACAATTGACATCAAGTAAAGAGAATAAATGCTTTATAATGGAATAATCAACATTTATGAATTCAAAATGTAATTTTGCTGTGCAAAATATATCTTAATTTAAGTTTTACTATTGATTTCCTAATATTTTCAATACAAAATCTACAACAATCTGAGAGAATAGGAGAAATAATTAGAACAGAAGCAGATTTTTGTTTCAACGTCCTATACTTCAAAACGAGAAGAAATTATTTTTCTGCTGAATTATGATATTTTATGACTCGCAAGTGAAATACAGGAAAAGTAAATGAGTAAAGAGAAAAGTTTTCTTAAAAAAACATGCAAAAAAAAGGTGTCTATACGTAATAAGATGCAAGGTTGAGACATAAGTTCGTAATAAATTGAATCGTGGCGTAATAAAGAGCCGAAATTTTAAAATTAAGATGACACAACGACGCTTTCAATACATAATAGACTAGTTTATAACCTGATTGTCTGAAAAATTCTAATATCAATTTTGTTCCGATTTGAGATACTACTACAATGGTGTGCATAAACATAGTATGTGATGTCCTAGAAGTATATATAGGGTAAGTGCGATGGTGTAAAAAGTTTTGCAAGCTGTGACTGTAAAAATAAATTTTATTTAAAAAATTGACTGAACTGGCGTTTTCTTATCATACTAAACAACAAAATAATAGTGCTTTTTCGAAAAAAAAATATATAATTTTCTGCTAATTTATCATCCAACCCTTAGAGGTGTATATTAGTTGGCGAACGGTATGTTGATAAACCGTCTACCAGAGTCTACGATGTTATTTTTCACTGATTACAAGTTAAACTCATTATTCAAGCTTTCATTGTGTTAGGCTACATACAAGAAACAAAAATCGTCCGCTAATCTTAAGATTTTCGAGGTTACATACATACATACATACAAGAAAGACATCGGCCGTACACGAGATGTTTAGCCGGCGGAAAAGAGGGTAAGGAAAAGGTGAGGTGAAGAAGGAGGAAAAGGAGATAGATAGTAGAGAAAGGTACGTATGGATACAGTACCCTCTATGTTTGATGTTGGCGTGCAGTTTTTAGGCTGCAAGGCCATAGTCCCCGAAGAGTCTAAAAGAAAACCTGAGTGTAGCGAACACCAATGATTTAGTGCCGCCACGAATAGCTAAGTGTAGAAGTTAGTGCCGAGTGGCTGTTAGTAGAAAGACTTATAACTATTTAATACTAACGAAACTGAACGTGAGCGCGAATCTTAATACTAGGCTACTTAACAGCTAGACAGACAGCGCGAAAAAACAAACGAACACAACGACAAACTAGACGAGACGAACGGACGGACAAAAAACAAACAAGCAAGACCCCTAATTTTTTTTACTTTTTTGTTTTTTACTTTTATTATTATCTTAAATATTAACTTACTCACTAACTAAACTAACCTACCATAACATAGGACGAACATGATCGGATGATTAAAGATTACAAACTCTAATCTATTTTAACCTAACCGGAAACCAAGCTAGGAGTCTCTAATCTAACTTACACCTAGTACTAACTTAAACTAACCGAATTTAGACTGAAAAAGAAGACGGAAAATAAGAATTAAATACAAAGTTGAAAGGCAGCTATATACCGACAGTTGAAACAAAGCAAGGGAATGCTAATTGCCATCCGTGCCCCCGGAGTGAGCAAGATATGAGCCCTACTACACTAAGGGATATGAATGCGAGTAGATGATTGAACATTGTACGCGTGTGAATGAGTTGGTGCGGGTTGCAAGGCTAGTTGTACTCTTCAAAAATAGCAGCTCCCATTAAACTATCCCTAACTAGTAGCCCGGGACGCCCCCTAGTGGGCGTTCCAGCAGCATTGCAAATTCCTGAGGCATGTTTAATGCATTTAATATATGAAAGTTGTGTGCGCTTAATGTTTAAAAGTTTGATGGAGTTAATTTATATAAATGTATACAATTCTTCATCTTAAAAACTAAACTTAAAATATCAATACACAAACAGCAAACAGTATTTGTACATGAGAAAGTGAAGCTATTCTTTGCTCAAAATTATTCAAATAAATAGAATTAATATGATTAAAAAATCAAGTATAAATATATACAAATCTTCATGTTAAAAAGTAATGTTAACAGATCAATACACAGCAAATAGTATTTCTGTATTACGGACTGAAGATATTCTTTAGCTGTATTCTGTATTCCGTCATTTATCCCATCATAAAACTTCTGTATACACAACATTTTTGGTAAAAAAANATCGCATTTGGATTGTCCCCAAGGTTAAATCTATGCAAGTATTGTTTAACGTTGCCGTGTTCTGTAAGTCAGTGGTTCTCAATTTTTTTTGAAGTCGGGGAACACTAAACTTTCACATTTTTTTCCGCTGAACACTTACAATACATCAGCTTTAAAGCGGAGATGACAAACCTTTTTGAAATCAAGCGCACTCGGTCTAATAGATGACGACATCGTTTGCTAAATACATTCTCATACAAAAATTATTTTACATTGTATTGATTTTTCTTTTGCAGCAATTTTTAATTGTATATTTATTTTTTCGCGGAACACTTGAAGTGGCTACAGAGCACCCGTGTTCCGCGGACCACGGATTGAGAACCACAACTGTAAGTAGCTGAGTGAGGGTGTAACAAGGGTAAAAGTGGCGAAGAGTCGCAGTAGTGTCAACCTTGGGAATGAAAGTGTAGGTGAGCCTACCAGTGGTGTCATGGTTCCAGCTGTCTTGCCAGAGAATGAAGATTTGCTTCTTGACGTGATTGTTGATGTACGAGGTAGGAATGTAACTGAAAGTACTAGTGATCGAAGACTTTGTAGCTTGTTTGGCAAGACAGTCAGCGGTCTCGCTACAGAGAACCTCCGCATGACCATGTGGGAATGAGATGGACGAGTTTTAAGCGGCTACCAGACTTCGCAATCCTGTGTAACTGTCAGAATAAACGCGATAGTGTAAGTAGTGTCTTTTGTCCTTCCTACGCCTAATGTGAATTAAGCTCATATAAATAGCTAAAGTTTCCGCCTGTGCTATTGAGTAGTGTGTACCTAGACGGAAGCAAGCGTTGTGAAGCTCGCGGCCTAAGTCGGAGTAAACTACAAAAGCGGCAGTGTAAACCCTAAACATGGGATGATTATCTGGATCTTCGAAGTAAACGTAAGGGGCAAGCTGATGGGAGGGATAGTAATCATATGTCGGGAGGGTATTTTTGTCGATGCTGAATTTTTTGATATCATCGATCAAGGTCAAACTGGGAGGAATCTTACCTACTCTAATCATTTTGTAGACAGCCGAGTCGCTATAATCTCGCCAGGGTAAGCTGACGAGATTTTCCTGCCAAATAATGCGTTTAATTTCTAAGTCGATAGGGGTCAACCCTGACATTAACAAAAGGACAATAGTGGATGCGGTCCTATAAACCTTACAAATGCGGAGAGTTGCAATCCTTTGAACAGATAACAGTTTTTTACGGTTATGGACTATGGAGGTCACGTGACCCCAGACCTGTACGGCATAGAGGAGTGCTGGCTGAATTGCACCCCTGTAAATAAGCTTAGTAGCGTTAGGGACAAGGCCCCATGTGTTCCTAGCAATACTAATAAGGGCATTGGCCGTCTTTTTAGCTTTGTCCATGATGTATTTGATGTGGGGTGTGAAGTTAAGTCTCTCGTCAAGAATAACACCTAAATATTTAATTTCCATCGTTTGCTTTATTCTGTGAGCACCTATTCGAAGGGTAAGCTTCCTGACGAGTGGCGCGTTCCTACCAACTATCATGCTTTCGCATTTGTCTGTGTTAATGGGTTGCCTGTGCATAATACTCCACTGGTAATTGTTGCATATGTCCTGTAAGCGTTCACTGTTTCTGTGTGAAGCTGGGATAATTGTGCCCTGTATGCAGCAGCCAGGAGGCAGGGTATCGTTTAAGTGCAGGAGTTATAGGCTATGTTCCAGAGACCTGGATCCCCGAGATCAGCCCCAAGTGATGAGTATGATTATGTTATTTTGTGTTGTATAAACACCTGCACTCCTGTCGCTAAGATAGGATTGAAGAAGTTTGTAAAGATTTTGAGGGCAGTGATGAGCGTGTAATGTGTGCAAGATAAAGGCCACCAAGCGTGATCAAAGGCGCCTCTAAAGTCAATAGTGATTATTGCTGTATGCTGATTATTAAGCTTAGCCTGGTGGATGTAATTAACAACCTGGCGGATGGCATCTACAGTACCTTTATTTTTAGAGAAGCCGAACTGATTCTGGTGCAGGGCACTACGCTTGCGTAGATGCCAAATGATCCTATTAATCATTAGTTACAAGCTAAATAGTACAGTTCTGACCAGGGATTGCGACAGCAAGTGTTGGTACAGAAATCCTTCAAAGTGTTTGTCCTTGTTTTATTTATTAGGGTATTGTAAGCGTTGTGTTCGTGCCAGTACTAATCTCTAAGTGAGACTTTAATGTCCTAGTCCTGTTCATTCCTAAATTGCTCCTTAATCTCCTAACTACTTCGAGGTTACAGTAAACATAAGCACGGGTAAAACATTCTTCGAAACAGAAACATTTGATTTTTTTTCAATTTTTACAGCAATTGCGTGTAAACAGCACGCAACAAACATGGCTTTCGACTACCACAATACATTAATACGAGTCACTACTTTTTAGTTTTTTAAGCAATTACACGTGTTCGCCATCTAACCCTCATTTACCCTATATGCAGTAAGTCCCCGCTAACTCGGACAAAATTATAATTAACGAATGTTTTCCATATCCGGAAACCTTCGAAATACCGTGCATTATGTTACCGTAATCGGTAAGTTACTAAAGAGGGACAGACAGAAACACAGTGGGGATTTATAGCTGTACAATCTATAGGTCTTCAAATTGCAACCCAAAAATATCTTAATTACAGTCCAATCTGAAAAAATTGTAAACTTATAAACTTCCCATTATCTGTCATTTCTTAATATCGAGAACGGAGTTAGATAGATAAAAGACGAGACCAGATATGGGAAGCATAGGGACAAGAGGTCCCGATTAATTATAGAAGAGCTTCCGATGTAAACCGAAAATTATGTTATTTCAATTGAAAAACTTTCTCCTGAAAGGTGTTAGATAAACGACAGGCACGACTATACTGTTAAAGGAATAGCATGATGTACAGGTAATAGATACTACAGTACTAATTTGAGGTGGAGAGCATATATTTTAAATTAAATAAAAATAGGATTAAAAATTGCAGCCTGGCATTGTGACAAAGTCACAATAAATAATTGCTGAAGATTTGATCATTGCTGAAATATTCCTCAATTATTGAGAAATAAAATGTTTTTTAATTACCATTAATGAATTTTAATCAAAGTTAGGGATATCAAATTCTTCGGTACTCAAATAGCAATTTTGCAGTAAGCAGATGTATTGTATTTTCTGACAACTAGCACATGGGACCATCGAATTTCAACAGGGATTTTTAATAAAAGATTTCTCTGTGTTCTGTTTTCATTCATACCCATGCGTATGAAAATGTTTTGTATTGTTATTGTTATAATTTCAATTATTAAACGTGAAGAAGGAAAAAGGAACAATGTTTAGAATAACACCAAAAATGAAGCACATCACATCACACTATTCTACCACATTGAAATACGAAGATCAAATTACAATGTTTTCTCCTCTGGTCGTCTACCATTTTTCCCTTGTGATGGAATCTGACGCCCCGTCTATAATACAGTAGTTCCTCGTTATATCGCGCATATAAGGGAGAGATATATCAGATGGAGCGATATAATCTATACAGCCTATCTATCCATTATTGACTAAAGCGCTTTTATATTTAGAATGCAAAAAGACAACGTTCTAACTTTAAACAGGGAGAATTAAATTTATACTGTATTTACATTTAAAAACAATGGATTAAAAAGCGAATAACAGATGGCGCCGAGATCAGCGTAACTGCTCTTGTTTATATAATACAGTACTGTATATTATTACTTAATTCAAGTAATAAATAGATTACATTTATCTACGTGTAATCGACCTGAAAAATCAGCTTATAGAAATACATAGAAATATTTAATTAAATAAATAATAAATGTCTTCGTAATTCTTCCTTTCTACACATCTGTTGTGTTTCTGAGAGCGAGTTGAGCTATTATTGGTGGTTACAGTAAAAATTCCAGGGCAATGGCACATTTATATTTTAGAGTTAAATCTAAGGGGATGTCCATAAATGACGTCCACACTGGACGGGAGGGAGGAGGTTAAAACATGTCGGACAAGGAGGTGGGGGATTGAGTTCAGTGACGTCTTCCCCTTCCCTTATCCGAATTTTTCCGACTTGTCTTAACCATTACATTAAATTTTATACATACATTTGCAATATAGGACTAAAACTTTTGATGATTCATCGGTCGTGACTATTATTTTTATGATAAAATTAATTTATTGTCCGAATAACAATATTAAGATTAAATTCCTGAAATTATTATTCTGTTATTCATCTATTTACAAGTTAAAATTGAAACATTCCATTAAAACGATAAACGATTTACCGGATATTGGATTTATATTACTGATATTTTTTTATCAGTATTATAAATCCAACATTTAGCTTTGGAAATTTGTTTTATACAGTATATACAATATATAAAACACACATATATGTATATTCAATTAATTAAATTTAAAAAAAACCAGAAAATGAGTTGCTTAACTTTCCGGTAACATTTAAAATTTTGGTGGCGCCATTTGTTATGATATTTTATTTTAAAAACTTTCTATATTTTTAATTATTATAAATTGGCAAAAAGCTTAATTTTGAGAGTAGGAATGAGTTTCATAAAAAACTGTAAATGCTAATAACCAATGAAATCGTCATTAAGTCCGAGCCTATTCCGGATATGACACACCACCCCCCTTTATCTCTCCACCCCGTCGACCTTTAACCACAAAAATTTAATATCATCAATCCTCCTAACAACCAAATCTCCTTGCAAAATTTTAGAAAATTTGACAAAAAACACAGGCGTTATTAGGCTTCAAAGAGGGTGAACAAAATCATGCCCCCACGCACATAACTTACTAACATCCATACATATAGAAAGATCTCCAAAGTTTTTTTACTCTTTTTTGCATTTCTCGACATTTTAAAGTCCCCCGAGTCCAAAAAGTAAAAATCTTGGGGTAATTTTTTGAACCGATCTCCACTTTTCCTCTGTCATATATAACAAAACCTCAAGAATAAAAATAAGTGCAAATATAAAGGTTTATCATAAATAAACATTTAGTAGATTTGCATTTATTTTTGATTTAATTAATTTATTATTTTAAAATGTAACTTTGTTATAAAATTAACAGAATAAGTCAGAAGAATCAGATTTATTTGTTTTAAAAATTCAGTTTTATATAACAAATGTACAGTATTTAGTACTGCAATATAATTCATTACTTACGTTATTTTTATAAGTGTTTAATTTATTATCTTGAATAATTAAATTAAATTTTAAAAGTTATCATATTTCTTTAATTATCTATACACGGTCTATTGAAACTGATAGAGATTTTAAAAATTTAATTCGTAATTCCAAATATTCCATCTGACTGCCATTTTTTGATAAGGAATCAAAATATTTGTTTAGAGACGTGACTACTTGGTTACGTAAATTACAGTAAAAAAAAGTTACCACACCGAACTCCCGATTACATTGTTTTGCAATTATTTCCGCTCCCATCAAACATTTTCACTGATATTTATAGTTTCAATGGTGGTGAATTCGAATCTAGCAAAAGAAATGCTTAACACCCACCATTTTCGAGAGAAATGAGATTTTTGAAGGAAAACATTCGGTTTTAACAAAAGGCAACACACATTTCTAATTGGCTAATTAGATACAAATAAATTTATGTTAATTACTCCTTTTTCATAATTCTATACATTTAAAATATGACATGTTTTCTTCCTTTTATATTCTTCTAAAGTCTCTCTCTTAGAGTCCAACAATAATCTGTTAACATGCTTTCATTCCATCTTATGCTATAACACTTTTCCATTTGAGAAAGAGTCTGATGAAACCTTTTTCCATGTTCATCAGAAATAACTGCTAGGTTGGCGGGAAAAAATCTAAATGGGAATGTAGGAAATGGTTGAATCTTGAGTAGCATAGTCTATTGCAACCCTATGTTTGGTAGGACGTTACAATCTTCTCCACGATTTCCTCATAGTTGTTAGCTCGTACATTCCCCCAAAATACTTGATCACGTTTGCGAATGCGTCTCACGCTGTCCTCTCCGCTTGGTTAAGATTTTCCTTGAAACTAGAATCATTCAAAAGCTGCCTTACTGGGGAACCATCATAAATTTCTCCTTACTTTCGCATCGCTCAGATGAGAATACTTTTGCTTCAGGTAAACAATGCCTCCTCCTTCTCTGACCACAAAGTTTTTCATCAAACCGAGCTTGATAAGAAGAGGAAGTAAGAGGATTTTAGTTTTCTTCACCGGAGCAAGAAGAGCAATATTTTTCTCACCTTGTAAGTTTGCAGCGCGATCGGGCCACTTGTTTTATCAAGTAGTGACTGGCTCTTGCTCGACTGTCCCATTTACATAAAAAAAAACAACAGAATTTAGTGTATCCTCCTTGAAGACACGTTAGCATTGCAAAAACTTTGAGGTCAGCACACACATTCCACTTACGCTCATTGTATTTTATCTTCTCCAATATTATTTACTTCATGTTATCGTAAGTTTCTTTCGCGTGAATCGCATGAGCGACCGGAACGGACGGATGTTTGTTGCCATAATGCAGCAAAACTCCTTTAAGTCTGAACTTTGCTAAGTCAATAAAATGAATCCTGTGGCAGCTGAAGCTCCACCTGGCACCTGACAGCTGACACCTGTGTCTACTAAGATGTAGCACCCGACTCGAGTATCCTTTTAAAACAATTCCCGATATTAAGCAAATATGATTTCCCCGGTTTTATGTTTTATTCAAACAATAGTAACAGAAAATCTGTCTAAAAGAAATAGTTATCTGAAAATAGTGGTATTTTTTAACAACACTGTGGATAATAGAAGGTTTTGGACTACAGATTCATATTCAGCATACTAAAATACATTAAAAAATCACATTTTTTTTCACGGAAGGATTTTGATACAGAATAGTGTTCCGTCCTTATTAGTGCACGAAAAACCGGAAAACACAGTAATCCAATATAGGCTTTTAAACTACATATATATTTAAAAAAAACTATTCAGAGGTTTTAAATCAACTACAGTACATAGACAGCTCGACTCCATTATAACACGATGAGAGAAACATAAAACATCATCGGACCGATGGGAACAGGATGGCCGCTTTTGCCGAATTGACCGCCATATACATCTCTTTCACCTGAATGTGAGGAGGTGTTGATTAGAGTTGCCAGGTACTTGGGGATAAAATCTGGGACAAAATGAGTTCTTCCCGAAAGATACTGGGGTGCTTTAATTCCGAGACATGCAATATATGTGTATTTTTATTCTGTTGGTGACAGAAATACATTTAAAATGTGGAAAAAGAAAAAAATACTTTATTGGCCTCTTTGTGCTCTCTGAGCGGTAAGGGGCCTAAAACCACAAAAAAAAAAACAGTTTTTAGAATAAAGTCCTCCTGTCGCTAGATGGCAGTCGAAAAAATTACGGGACGATCCCGGCAAACCGGGACATCTCTCAACCCCAGTGTTGGGGTAGTGGATACGCGAGGAACACATACACAACATCCAGACTCTACACGTTCCAGAGGGACCACGAGAAAGACGATCGCGAGACAAGTACCAACAACTGCAAAGGCATTTTTATCCATCATCCAAAGACAGGTTGAAGCCCCCAACAATTTTTCGGAGGAGTCCTTTGCTCTCGACAAGTGGTTAAGGTAGCAGCCTACCACTCTGGGGACCCGAAATCGAATCCAGACGGGTCAAAAAACTGTAGGAATTTTTCGAAAGGTAGTCCGTTCGTATACGTCGGGTCTCTTTCCTCACCACCCGATGGGCCGGCCAAACCAAAAAATGGTAAAAAAAGCCTTAGTGAGTACAAGACAGAGAGTTAAAATAAACACCCCGTAGGTCCATACCATTGGCAGGAGACTAGCAGAAATAAATTTGCACTAAATTTAGACTAAGCATTTTGGAATAATGGCATTTTTTCCTAATAGCAATCAATTTTTAATGCTCTGTCATCTCCCGAAGTTAATTCAATCTTATCGCTAACATCCCGTATACTGTACCTGTATTAGATCTTAAGACGTATCAGTCATTTCAAATTGTTTCATTTTACTGTATGAAACGATATAAGCACTCCGATTTCTATTAAATACAGAAAAATTTATTTATAGATCTATATAAAGTCTTTCTTATCAAATTTAATAAAGAATTAAGAAAAACTTATTGATATTCGTCTTATTTCTTACGTTTTTATTGGTCTTAATTACGAGTTGATGCATTGCGATGTTAGGAATAATAATTAAGTTTTTCAATAAAATTGTGAAGAATTGCTTGAATTAAAAAGAATATCGAAAGAAAGAAAAATTATCTTCCGTTATGTAATGACCAAAACATTTTTAAATTTGATAAATAGACCTATATAAAAATCGAAGTTGTCGTGAAAGACAACCATTTTACTGTCGAATCTCCGTAATTTATCACACTGATGTTGTTTTTTGATAAATAGCTTATATTCTTCTTTTAAAATACACAATTATAATTACATTTTTAAGGAAATAAAAAATTATTTTAAAAACCTTTAACCGTTTATTAAATTATTTTTGAAAGAATCGCGGAATTTAATTAAACATAAGTGAATATAATATACTGTTTATAAAAAGTAGTTATTAATAATACATAATTAAGTAGTTTTAACATAATTAATTAATTAATTTTTTTCTTTATTTGCGAAATTTACTTAAAATAATTAATTTGTTAACGGTAAAATAGCAAAAATGAAGAAAATGCATTCAGGGTGTTCACTTAAACATCCGTCCAGCGGCAAAAGAGATTCTTTTCGGCATTGCACAAATGTATGCATGTGGTGCATGCTTGTTCCAGTGTAAAAATTGCTATTGTAATAGCGATGGAAGTGTATATGCTACATGGTCCCAATTTATATTTATTCTCTAGGTACTACCCAGTGGCGTAACTATTCTTAACTCTCTGACACTTCTATCGTTTTAGTTACAAAGTTCTTTAAAATATATATACAGTATAGAGCTCTGCCGGACATGCCATTCACTTTGAACACAATTCAAATTACGGTATAATTCTCTCGTCTTTTCCACACAGAAAGATCCATAACGATCACACTGGATCGTTCGCTTGGGAAGACCTCACTAAAATTTTTCCTTTAACAGTTTCAACGTTTCTGAGACGAAAACATCCGAAAAATCCCGATTCCAAATTCTCCACGCATTTCTATAATAACAAACCGAACAAACAAAATAAATAATGTAAAAACTAACAAATTTTATCAAGAAATAAGCATTTGATGCTTGGAATCATTTTCGGGATCCAATCGGCAAGATCCCAACTAATTTGCAATTGTCAAATTAGCTTTGCATCTTTAGCAAAAAAACGTTCCAAATTGTTAAAGGAAATTATCAACATAAGCAAATTGCTGGTATTTTCTTTGTTAATGCTAATTGAATTAAATGTAACTAGTATTGACAGTTTATATATTTCCATTTAATTAGAACATCTGCAAGACTTTCTTCTACATGAAACTTTTTAAATTAAAAATTGAATTACAACAGAGCATCGATTATCCGACCCCCGATTAACCGTCACCTCGGTTAACCGACCGTTCTAGTCGGCAAATTACAAATGTCCGCTAATGATGTGGCATTACAATATTTGGCTATATCTTGGCTACTTTAATATTATTTTTGTTAAATATTTGCGTGTTTTAGCTGGCATCAACGGCTCAACCATTGAAGGGAGGCCAATATTTAAACGANTTAATTTGAATGTTTGAAATATGACACACGATAGAGGCGCCTCTAGTGTCCGTTATCAAACGGTTTCGGGACAAACACCCGTTGAATGGGTTATATATATAGATAAGAAGATTGTTATATTAACCAAATAATAATTTATTGGCCAAATGAATAATAATAATTTATATTGTTAATTTAAATAATAAATAAAATTGTTAATTTAATTTGGTGTTTGAAATATGACACACGATAGGGGCGCCTGTAGTGTCCGTTATGAAACGGTTACGGGACGGACACGAAATGAATGGGTTATATATATAGATGTGATTGTACAGTACCTATTGCAGAGAAAAACTAAGTGAAGTGGTGTTTGGTTCTCCTGAATACCACAATCGCATTTGGATTGTCCCCAAGGTTAAATCTATGCAAGTATTGTTTAACGTTGCCGTGTTCTGTAAGTCAGTGGTTCTCAATTTTTTTTGAAGTCGGGGAACACTAAACTTTCACATTTTTTTCCGCTGAACACTTACAATACATCAGCTTTAAAGCGGAGATGACAAACCTTTTTGAAATCAAGCGCACTCGGTCTAATAGATGACGACATCGTTTGCTAAATACATTCTCATACAAAAATTATTTTACATTGTATTGATTTTTCTTTTGCAGCAATTTTTAATTGTATATTTATTTTTTCGCGGAACACTTGAAGTGGCTACAGAGCACCCGTGTTCCGCGGACCACGGATTGAGAACCACAACTGTAAGTAGCTGAGTGAGGGTGTAACAAGGGTAAAAGTGGCGAAGAGTCGCAGTAGTGTCAACCTTGGGAATGAAAGTGTAGGTGAGCCTACCAGTGGTGTCATGGTTCCAGCTGTCTTGCCAGAGAATGAAGATTTGCTTCTTGACGTGATTGTTGATGTACGAGGTAGGAATGTAACTGAAAGTACTAGTGATCGAAGACTTTGTAGCTTGTTTGGCAAGACAGTCAGCGGTCTCGCTACAGAGAACCTCCGCATGACCATGTGGGAATGAGATGGACGAGTTTTAAGCGGCTACCAGACTTCGCAATCCTGTGTAACTGTCAGAATAAACGCGATAGTGTAAGTAGTGTCTTTTGTCCTTCCTACGCCTAATGTGAATTAAGCTCATATAAATAGCTAAAGTTTCCGCCTGTGCTATTGAGTAGTGTGTACCTAGACGGAAGCAAGCGTTGTGAAGCTCGCGGCCTAAGTCGGAGTAAACTACAAAAGCGGCAGTGTAAACCCTAAACATGGGATGATTATCTGGATCTTCGAAGTAAACGTAAGGGGCAAGCTGATGGGAGGGATAGTAATCATATGTCGGGAGGGTATTTTTGTCGATGCTGAATTTTTTGATATCATCGATCAAGGTCAAACTGGGAGGAATCTTACCTACTCTAATCATTTTGTAGACAGCCGAGTCGCTATAATCTCGCCAGGGTAAGCTGACGAGATTTTCCTGCCAAATAATGCGTTTAATTTCTAAGTCGATAGGGGTCAACCCTGACATTAACAAAAGGACAATAGTGGATGCGGTCCTATAAACCTTACAAATGCGGAGAGTTGCAATCCTTTGAACAGATAACAGTTTTTTACGGTTATGGACTATGGAGGTCACGTGACCCCAGACCTGTACGGCATAGAGGAGTGCTGGCTGAATTGCACCCCTGTAAATAAGCTTAGTAGCGTTAGGGACAAGGCCCCATGTGTTCCTAGCAATACTAATAAGGGCATTGGCCGTCTTTTTAGCTTTGTCCATGATGTATTTGATGTGGGGTGTGAAGTTAAGTCTCTCGTCAAGAATAACACCTAAATATTTAATTTCCATCGTTTGCTTTATTCTGTGAGCACCTATTCGAAGGGTAAGCTTCCTGACGAGTGGCGCGTTCCTACCAACTATCATGCTTTCGCATTTGTCTGTGTTAATGGGTTGCCTGTGCATAATACTCCACTGGTAATTGTTGCATATGTCCTGTAAGCGTTCACTGTTTCTGTGTGAAGCTGGGATAATTGTGCCCTGTATGCAGCAGCCAGGAGGCAGGGTATCGTTTAAGTGCAGGAGTTATAGGCTATGTTCCAGAGACCTGGATCCCCGAGATCAGCCCCAAGTGATGAGTATGATTATGTTATTTTGTGTTGTATAAACACCTGCACTCCTGTCGCTAAGATAGGATTGAAGAAGTTTGTAAAGATTTTGAGGGCAGTGATGAGCGTGTAATGTGTGCAAGATAAAGGCCACCAAGCGTGATCAAAGGCGCCTCTAAAGTCAATAGTGATTATTGCTGTATGCTGATTATTAAGCTTAGCCTGGTGGATGTAATTAACAACCTGGCGGATGGCATCTACAGTACCTTTATTTTTAGAGAAGCCGAACTGATTCTGGTGCAGGGCACTACGCTTGCGTAGATGCCAAATGATCCTATTAATCATTAGTTACAAGCTAAATAGTACAGTTCTGACCAGGGATTGCGACAGCAAGTGTTGGTACAGAAATCCTTCAAAGTGTTTGTCCTTGTTTTATTTATTAGGGTATTGTAAGCGTTGTGTTCGTGCCAGTACTAATCTCTAAGTGAGACTTTAATGTCCTAGTCCTGTTCATTCCTAAATTGCTCCTTAATCTCCTAACTACTTCGAGGTTACAGTAAACATAAGCACGGGTAAAACATTCTTCGAAACAGAAACATTTGATTTTTTTTCAATTTTTACAGCAATTGCGTGTAAACAGCACGCAACAAACATGGCTTTCGACTACCACAATACATTAATACGAGTCACTACTTTTTAGTTTTTTAAGCAATTACACGTGTTCGCCATCTAACCCTCATTTACCCTATATGCAGTAAGTCCCCGCTAACTCGGACAAAATTATAATTAACGAATGTTTTCCATATCCGGAAACCTTCGAAATACCGTGCATTATGTTACCGTAATCGGTAAGTTACTAAAGAGGGACAGACAGAAACACAGTGGGGATTTATAGCTGTACAATCTATAGGTCTTCAAATTGCAACCCAAAAATATCTTAATTACAGTCCAATCTGAAAAAATTGTAAACTTATAAACTTCCCATTATCTGTCATTTCTTAATATCGAGAACGGAGTTAGATAGATAAAAGACGAGATCAGATATGGGAAGCATAGGGACAAGAGGTCCCGATTAATTATAGAAGAGCTTCCGATGTAAACCGAAAATTATGTTATTTCAATTGAAAAACTTTCTCCTGAAAGGTGTTAGATAAACGACAGGCACGACTATACTGTTAAAGGAATAGCATGATGTACAGGTAATAGATACTACAGTACTAATTTGAGGTGGAGAGCATATATTTTAAATTAAATAAAAATAGGATTAAAAATTGCAGCCTGGCATTGTGACAAAGTCACAATAAATAATTGCTGAAGATTTGATCATTGCTGAAATATTCCTCAATTATTGAGAAATAAAATGTTTTTTAATTACCATTAATGAATTTTAATCAAAGTTAGGGATATCAAATTCTTCGGTACTCAAATAGCAATTTTGCAGTAAGCAGATGTATTGTATTTTCTGACAACTAGCACATGGGACCATCGAATTTCAACAGGGATTTTTAATAAAAGATTTCTCTGTGTTCTGTTTTCATTCATACCCATGCGTATGAAAATGTTTTGTATTGTTATTGTTATAATTTCAATTATTAAACGTGAAGAAGGAAAAAGGAACAATGTTTAGAATAACACCAAAAATGAAGCACATCACATCACACTATTCTACCACATTGAAATACGAAGATCAAATTACAATGTTTTCTCCTCTGGTCGTCTACCATTTTTCCCTTGTGATGGAATCTGACGCCCCGTCTATAATACAGTAGTTCCTCGTTATATCGCGCATATAAGGGAGAGATATATCAGATGGAGCGATATAATCTATACAGCCTATCTATCCATTATTGACTAAAGCGCTTTTATATTTAGAATGCAAAAAGACAACGTTCTAACTTTAAACAGGGAGAATTAAATTTATACTGTATTTACATTTAAAAACAATGGATTAAAAAGCGAATAACAGATGGCGCCGAGATCAGCGTAACTGCTCTTGTTTATATAATACAGTACTGTATATTATTACTTAATTCAAGTAATAAATAGATTACATTTATCTACGTGTAATCGACCTGAAAAATCAGCTTATAGAAATACATAGAAATATTTAATTAAATAAATAATAAATGTCTTCGTAATTCTTCCTTTCTACACATCTGTTGTGTTTCTGAGAGCGAGTTGAGCTATTATTGGTGGTTACAGTAAAAATTCCAGGGCAATGGCACATTTATATTTTAGAGTTAAATCTAAGGGGATGTCCATAAATGACGTCCACACTGGACGGGAGGGAGGAGGTTAAAACATGTCGGACAAGGAGGTGGGGGATTGAGTTCAGTGACGTCTTCCCCTTCCCTTATCCGAATTTTTCCGACTTGTCTTAACCATTACATTAAATTTTATACATACATTTGCAATATAGGACTAAAACTTTTGATGATTCATCGGTCGTGACTATTATTTTTATGATAAAATTAATTTATTGTCCGAATAACAATATTAAGATTAAATTCCTGAAATTATTATTCTGTTATTCATCTATTTACAAGTTAAAATTGAAACATTCCATTAAAACGATAAACGATTTACCGGATATTGGATTTATATTACTGATATTTTTTTATCAGTATNAAAGCATTATTTTCGGCATATTTTGCTTTTTTATTACCAAAAAATCAAAATGTTGTTCAAGCAAGGAAAAAATTGGGGTACATGTATGGAGATGATGTGTTGACAGAAAGACAGTGTCAAAACTGGTTTACAAAATTTCGTTCTGGCAATTTCAATATTGAAGATGCACCACGTTCTGGATGGCCAGTTGAAGCCAATGAAAACAAAATAAAGGTACTGATTGAAGCAAACTGTGAAATAACAACACGTGACTAAGAGATTAAATTTGTGAAATTGAACTGTTCATGATTACTTGAAACAAATTGGTTTCGTTTCAAAGCTCGACATATAGGTTCCACATGTTCTTAAAGAGAGATGCTCTCTTTGGTGGGATTTTAAGGAAATTTCTTGGAGCTTTTACGAGATAATTTAACAATTGATTGAAAGTGTACTGCCATCGAGTAAACAAATCGAGTAATACAGTATCATCAAACAGAAAAGACGGCCAGAATTGATCAACAAAACGGGTGTAGTGTTTTACCACGATAATTTCAAATTTCACACAAGTTTGGTAACTGGTCAGAAACTGTTATAACTTAGATGGGACATGCTATCACACCGACCATGTTTGCCAGATCGAACACACTCGGATTATTACTTGTTCCAGTCTATACAAATTTTTTTTNAATAAAACAGATGTTAAACAAAATTACCATAAATCAATTACGGTAATAGAATATATGACCTCTCCAATCTCTATTATTTTTAACTTAGATAGGTCAAAAAACTTCGATTTCAGTAACTATATAAAACTATATTAATAATTCTAAGTGCACACATATAAGGACGCTGTTTACATCCACTGGTGTTGTTGTTATATAAATACTTATAAATATTTTAAGAAAAGAAAAAAGTATTTTAGACGTAGACCGAATGTTTACTTTTATGGCTTTCAATTACTCATATTTCTTCTGAAAATGATTACTGACAATTCAATGTACTGTACTGTACGTACCACCCACATTATCTGCCAATCCCACTGGTGATATCTAAACAAATAGCTGAGAAATGCCGATTCAGAGAATTGTAATAAGGTCGAGATTAACTACACATAGAATTTCAATATTTATCATTACGGATTTGAAGGAATTATTTCTAAAACATTAGTTGATGTTGATACAATTAATATTTTAATGGACGTACAGTGCAGTACATCATTTATATAATTTTATTATCGAAGATTAATTCCATGCTACATAAAAATAAATCATGCATGTTATAATAATAGCATTTATTTATAACTTATGATTCAGTTTTTACTTTTCCGGATGTTATACAGTATATAACAGAGGAAAAGTATAGTGATCGGTCAAAAAATGACTCTCCCAAGATTTAAAAATTTTTGGACTCGGGACCTTGAAATACAAAAATTTAATGGATTTTTCTGTTATATAGTATAGTGGGTTTTCTGTGTGTATAGATGTTAGTGCGCGTGTGTGTGGGAGCATAATTTTTTTCACCCGTTTTGAAGCTTAATAACTTTTGTGCGTTTTATCGAAAATTTCTTAAATTTTGCAGGGGGGTTTGTGTGTTTGAGGATTTTTGCTATTATTAAATTTTGGTGTTTAATTAAAGATCGAGAGGATGGGAAGATAGATAGGAGGTCACTTATCATATCTCGAGTGAGGTCAGACTTAATGAAGATTTTACTCTAGTACTTGATTGCTTCTTGTTCTCTCTTTTGTTCTTTGGAATAAAGCACAAAATTGCATTGTTGAACTTATGACGATGAGAAAATGGCCCGAAATGCATTTCCTTTTGTAAAAAATGAAAAGAAAAGTCTACATTTTTCATCGAAAAGTGTTCCTGTGTTCATCAAAAAGTTCTACATAGCAATTTTGTGCTTTATTTCAAAGAAGATTTTACTCGTTATTAGTATTTGCATTTAAAAAAAAAATAAAACTAGTCTCTACCCTCAAAATTAAGCTTTTTACCATTTTACAATAATTAATAATATAAAAAGTTTTAAAATAAAATCTCATAACAAATAACACCACACACAATTTTAAAATTTGCCGGGTTAGTGAATTTTTTCACATACAGTAGTAATCTTAAGCTCTAAATACTAGAGTCCTCAGCACTTCACTGAATGACATATTTTTCAAACTGAATTATAAAATATTCTTTAAAATTAAGTACAGAAAGGCTGCAGCTTTAAGCTAATTAAAATATAATACAGCACAATGCTATTCTAATTTTTTTTTTTAAAGTATAGTATAAGTTTATACAAACTGCACGCAAAACCTGAAGAAAATCTTTACAAAATTGCGTGATCAAAAGGAATTTCAATTGTTCAGTAAAGAAGCATCGTCAGTTACATAATCTGTTTCATTTGATTAAGAAGAAACTGGCTAATTAATTGGCCATGTTCATGCAGAAATTTATAATTGCTTCGTTATTGGTGCTCCTATTTGTTCTGGTGAAGATAAGCCATTAAAGTATACAAAAGACATTTTAACTTTTTATTTATTTATTTTAAAATTATAATATACATTCTGTGAAATTTGAAATACCGTTTAATCGATAAGACAATGTTTCAGGATGTAGATATACACTTATTCATAGTTAAGAATAAATAAATAAATGTCTTTTATTAGAAAATCTAATGGTAGTCTATATATTTAAATTTCTTAAATTAGTTACATATTTAATAAATTATAAAACAGAAGTACTTTTATAATTTTCCTAATCTACTATTGAATTATTTAAACACCAATAATATACCTCTAATTGTCTATTTAATCAGTTTTTATGACCATTATAACATAAATAATAATGCTAATCAAATAACAGATATAAAGTAAAAAATGAATTTAGACAGTATAATAATAGAAAATTTAAAAAAGTTCTTTGATAAATAATATAAGTTCAAATGATAATTATACTTTAATTGTTATATTAATACATAACCAAAAATCCGAAATAAATATGAACAAAATTTGGAATGTAGACTGATATATGCGTGCACTTATACATGTTTTTCATCGTTGCCATAACTATAATCTTCTTATCATTACGTCACAGAATGATTCAAAGAATTCAATTTTCATATTGATAAAAATACAAAAGCTGTGGAAAAGAAGAGAATAATTATATAAAAGAATTGAAAATTAAAAAACTAATTTTATTAATATGAAAAAACTGAATGTAGTACTTAATAGAAATATAGCTTTTCTTATACTTTACTCGTACAAAAATTTGTTCTGAGGACGTTAGTTTATAAGATTTGCACAAAGTATATAAAATTCTATTAAATGCTTAAATAAATCTGTTGATTGGCAAAATTTCTTTTAGTATAAACAGTTTATTTTTATTTTATTTTAATAAATGTATCAATTATATTTACAAAATTAGCAGTACTTAAATTCATAGAAATTTATTAAATTTTAATGATAATTTAAGTGTTGATAATCTACCTGGACATAATTCAATGGCCTTAAAAATTTGAATATAGATTAAAATTAATACTTTTAAGTAATAATAAACTAATAAGTAAATAAAAAAATTGTATTTTGTTTTTTTAATGTTTAAAAATTTTTGCTTTTATGAGTAATGTTTATTAAATTAGGGACCATGCAATTAACTGAGAGAGTTGTATTTATTCTAACAAAATTGAGAGTTGAGATTAAGCATTAAATATTAAAAAAATAAATGTCATTTACTAAGCAATTTGTTATGATAAATTCGTTATTTATCTATTAAGTCCTGTCTGTGAAGAGTTTACAACAAAATTATTTTCTCATTGATAAATTTGATCCTATAAATCATTAATGATTGTTTAATAATTTTATCCGATATCTCAACTACAGAGAGAATAATATCGGTCATTTTCTTTAATTATAAATGTATTCGATATTAATTGCTTCGAAATAGTATATAGGTTAATACGATTAGAGTTTTATAAAGCCATTCACCGGATCACAGCAAACTTCAATAGATCTTATAATTGTACAGTACATTCTTGCAAATAAATATTTAAGTTTTAATTTACAATCAGAATTTTAATTATTTATCAAAAGCCATTCATAAATATTATTTATAACGGAAGACACGCGAAATATTTATTTCAGAGATAAATTCTGTTGTTGTTTTTTTAGACATTTTCTTTTATAGATTAGTTTAGATGTAGGAACAGCTATATTCTATAGTCTACTCGGATAGAAATATTAATATAATTTAGATGTTTAATGTTTTCTCTTTTGTTTTCTAAGTATAAAATAGATTTTTATGCCGATTCTTAATTCTAGTAACAGAAAAATATCTTACAGAAAATTAAAATAGTTTAAATTTAAACTGTGTAAGAATGTAGTTTATAAAGACGATAAAAATGTAGAAAAATGTTATAAATTACAAATTTAATCGAGGTTTGTTTGATAATGGTAATAATCTATTTATATAATCGCAACATCTCTTATTAAATTTAAGTTTATCCTTTAATTATACTTAATATATTTTTTCATTTCTCTTTTCGAATTTAATAGAGCAATAAAATTTGTTTTTTTTTAATTAAATTATTAAAATATAAAAAGTTTAGGCCTATATAGCTAACACATAAGAAAAGTTTTTTTTTAGAATTTTTTAACTCGAAATATTTATATTTTTAGAAATGGAAACAGACCTTTTAAAATATATAATTTTCGAAAACTTTTTAAAAATAGTTTTAGTTTTAATGTCATTGAAATGTTTTTAAAAAATTTAATTATAAGTTAAAAAGCTTATTATTTTTTAAGCATTCGGTAAATTGCTAAAGAACGTTAAACAAAGAATTAAAAAGATAAAATGACGATAAAAATAGACTGTTGGTGCCTTGACAAATACTAAAACTATTTTTCATCATCTTTGAAAACTAAATTATATTTTATTATGTAGCATAAAGATATAGAATACGTTATTTTTAAAGAATAAGCTTTCATTAATGTTTTAAATTTTATACTTTAAACGATTTAATCATTTTTTTAAATGATTATTGCTTTTAAGATTATATGCAATGAATTAAAATTCTTCAAGTTAGAAAAATTAACAATATTAATTTAATATCTCTAAATGTAATTGAAAAAATTATAATAATAAAGTAAATTTTTAAAGTTTGATTCTTATGTAAAACTGTCATGTAATTTCTTTTTCTTTTCATTGGCTCATGTTAAAAATCTGTATTTACCTATTTTAGCAGTTTATTTTCAGTTTCTAAGTTGTTTTCTGTAATTTAAATATCAAACTATCGACTTTCAAAATTATAAAATTGACAGACAAAATCACAAAATGAGAGGTATTAAAGTACTAATTATGTTGTTAGTTAAATTAACTGAAACTAAAATTGTTCTCCATTTATTAGTTATGCTATTAACTCAAGATTAATAGAAGCAGATAACTTCAACTATCACCTAAAAATCTCAAAGTAATTAGGATCAAGTTATTAGGCTCAGAACTAGATTAAAACCATATGAATAATTCCAATCAAATTCAATTTAGTTATTATATTTANTATAAGTCAATAAAATATTTATTTATTATAAAAATATTGTGTTTTTTTCCACGGAAAAAAAACGAACTTGCTTTCCGAACAACCCAATAGTATATTCAACTAATATTTATGAATTAAATTAAACTATTTATCATTATATATTCAAGTTTACAATATACTGTATGTGAACACGTTTTAAATCGCCATCTTTACCCTGTGTTTTCCAAGTAAGATGGTGCTTCAGGATGTTGGCGAAGTTTTGCATGAATGTACAGAACCTTCTAATGTTTGAAGTATTTCTCAAAGCAATGCTAAAAATTATCTGTTTCCATTTTACTAGAGACGATTGAAAGCTCGTAAGACACGAGAAATACTATCGCATCGAGTGAGATAGGCATGGCGCCTCATTAAGTCCATCGCCTGCTTAACCAGCCTGATTTTTCATTCCAACGATATTTCTCGGTAAAAAATAGAAACAAGCCCGGGTTATTACAGAGATCACTAAGCGTCGTTTCATTAACATCGCGTTTGACCATTTCTATCTTACGAATAGCATTCCGAAATTTCGCGCTTCGAAACTGATTCTACGCTAGCTCATTTATTCTAATTGCCGATGTAAAAGACTAATGAAATACTGTAAACTCACCTTCAACAACGTCTCAGTTTACGCACCATATCAAGATTAGCGCGCGGATTAACTGCTATAGTGGGAGGTGGAGTCTGTATCTGGTCATGTAGCCTAGCCTCTTAAGAACTTATTCGGATTTGCAATATAGTCTATTATAGACTATGTTGAAAAGGTGTTATATAGATGCATGTAAGGATGGCAGTATGTTTATTCAGGGGGATTACATTAAGCTTTCGTTATTCTCCTACCTTGTGTTTAAATTTCAAAATAAATTAAATAAAAGTACACAGCGCTCGTCGATAAGTTTTGAGATTTATATAAAATAAGAAATTCAGCAGAATAGTAATAATTTTTTTTTTTTTAAATTAAAGAAGCTCCATATAATTACTGTTGAGCTGTCTTTTTGTAATTGTTGCTTTACTATTGAAAATGCCTCTTTTGTAATAAACTTTCGGTTGATCACAATACTTACAATTTCGGAAATGTCGAATCTTTCGTCTTTCAACTGAAGTTTTAATTTTGGAAATAAAAACAAAATAGTCTGGGTGATCTAATGTTATTTATGTCCAGTTTTAGAGTCAAAAACTGCTGTACAATTAAGCACAATGTTTAAATTCTCAATTAAGATGAGAAAAACTATACTTTTCGATATTTTCAATTCTTCTGCTATCATACGAGGAGCGATTCCCCGAACATTTTTTACCAATTTTGCGGCGGCTTTATCTGTTCGACTTTGTGGCAACCACTGCATCATCATCTTTATGGATTCTGTCCCTTCACGAAATCTGGTATACCATGAAAAGTGTTCGCGCGACTTAGTGCCTCTTTGTTATAAGCTTTTTCCACCATTTCCAAAGTTTCTGCACCCGATAACCGGCTTTAAAATAAAATTTGACCATAGTACGTTACTCCTCTTTCGAATCCATATACACTGAAAATTCACGTTTCATAAAACAGTAGCATATTTGAGATCAGATAACTGTTGACAATTCAAATTATTCGTACACTTCGACAATGATTATGAGAATATAGTTCAGAAGAAACTGACTACATAGCGCCAATAGTAAGACCGTAAAAAAATCAGTCATACTTCTTTGCAGGACCGGCCCGAGAAATAGCAGGGTCCGGTGCAAGGTTGTCGTACTGGGCCTTTGAATTAAAAAAAAAAAAAAAAGCAATTTCGAACAACAGAATAATATTTTAATGGTAAACATGCCATCCGTTAAATAGATTAGCGAAAGTTAGTGAATAATAAAATGATCAATTTTTTAAATTTCGCAAGAATTTGATCATGCAGGATCGCGGTACCGTGTGCGGTCCACCGCCCACTGGCTGGCCCTGTTCCTTAAAACCTATGGACCGTGAATTTAGGGGAGTTCTGGTCACAAAAATTCATTAGAACGAGGATGGGAAATTTTTACTCCGAGGATAAAATCCCGGAATTAACTTTTCGAGATGCCAAGCTTATTTTAAAAATAATCATGCAACGAGTTGCTTAACTTTCCCTTCAACGTTTAATAGATATAAAAACCCTTATATGCTGTTCTTAAAACTGCGTGTGGCGCCACCTGTTATGACATTTTGTAAAAAATTTTTAATTATTATAAAATGGCAAAAAGCTTAATTTTGAGGGTAGGGATGGGTTTTATAAAAAATTGTAAATGCTAATGAGTAAAATCATCATTAAATCCGACCCTATTCGAAATATGACACCATCCCCTTTATTTCCTCGACCTTTAACCATCAAAATCCCTAACAAACAAACCTCCCTGCAAAATTTCAGAAATTTTTCACAAAAAGCACAAGCTATTAAATTTCAAAGAGGGTGAACAAATTCATGCCCACCAAACACTAACATTCATACACAGAAAAAAAATCTCCGAATTTTACTTTTTGCATTTATCGACGTTTCAAGGTCCCGAGTCCAAAAATGTAAAAATCTTGGGGAATCATTTTTGACCGATTGCCATACTTTCCGTTACGAGAGGCGGGAAAGTAAAAATGCATAGAAGACGTTGTTTAAATTTAATTATTCATACTTTATAAAGGAGTTGAAATATACAAAAACTATCAGAATCTTGCTTTGTCGCCAGAACCGCTTCTATTTTGCAGTCCTGTGCAAAATGTAAACGTCAAGTCTTTCGAAGTGCGAGGGGGAATCCTAAATCCGTCCGTGCGGGGGGGGAACACAACCCACGTAGCTGAATTTGTATTAATTAATAACGTAAACGTGGTTCGTTTACTTTCGTTCTAGCAAAAACTCTCCGTATCGTGATTGCAAATCACCAATATTTTACCTATATAAGTAATATTACTGTATTACTCGATGCTAATGGAATTAATTCATTTTAACTGAGTCACATTACAACCGATTAGTTAATTAAGACCTAAATTTATGCTATAGTTACAAGAGCAGATTGTCGAGGCTATTGTGATGCATTCTTTTTATTAAAGTGCTTTTTATGGGCACTGAGGACTGTGGAAAAATAAGCAAGGAGACTGGAAGAGATATATCCGGAACTTAGTCTACGAAAAATTCCGTTTTTCGATCGCCCGGATTCAATCTCAAATCTTTCGGAGCGGTAGGCTAATTCTTTAATAATTGTCTCCAGCCTTCTTATAAAAAGGCATTCGTGATCACTCTAATGGAAATTACGTCTATACAGCTTAAATTTTAAGCAAGATTTGGTAATTTAGGCAATCCTAATTCAACAATTTTGATAATTTATATCAACACCTAAATATTTTATTTTACTGATAGTAATTACCTTTTTTCAATATTTATAAGATAGTTTCCCTCTATACGAAACTGCAAAGTATTATGTAAATATTCTGATAAGTGAAATTAAATTTTATGAAATTCAGACCCTCTCAAGCTGAATTGGGCTTAAACATTCCATCCGGAAGATTAAATAAAACACTTTTTGACAAGAAACAGAACTATATGCAAGACAGTTTGCCTCTTTTATTTGGGGAGTTGCATAAACAAGTTACAGAATCTCCATACAAAAACAGTTCTTCCTAAAACATCAAGCAGAGGTTGGGAAAGTGACCTTTCACATTCTGTATGGAGCCAACATAGGAAGACAATTTACTGAACATTAGGGGTTTTTTTTTGACAGAAGAAACCTACAACACTAGGAATGTGGAAAAGTTAGACTGTTTCACAAAACATTACTAGTACAAATTCTGAATTTTTACAATGCTTTAAAAAAAGTAAACCAAAAACAAAAATTGATCTGACAGATTATGCCTCTGCGAGAGGTTGCTCCTCTTCGTCAAATTCACCCTCATCGTCGGCTGTAGCTTCTTGGTATTGTTGATATTCTGATACCAAATCATTCATGTTTGATTCTGCTTCAGTAAATTCCATTTCGTCCATACCTTCTCCGGTGTACCAATGCAAGAAAGCCTTTCTACGGAACATAGCTGTAAAACAGTAATATGTTAGTTAAAATAATTCCATTTCTTCTCTAGAAAGTAAAAACTACTTACCGGTAAACTGTTCGGAAATTCTCTTGAATAATTCTTGGATAGCTGTGCTGTTACCGATGAATGTAGCAGACATTTTCAAACCGCGTGGAGGAATATCACAAACGGCGGTCTTCACGTTATTAGGTATCCATTCCACGAAGTAGCTGCTGTTTTTGTTTTGGACATTCAACATTTGTTCATCTACTTCCTTCATACTCATACGTCCTCTGAAAATTGTTGCAACTGTAAGGTAACGACCGTGTCTTGGATCACATGCTGCCATCATGTTCTTGGCGTCAAACATTTGTTGGGTAAGTTCTGGTACTGTAAGGGCACGGTATTGTTGGCTTCCGCGAGATGTGAGTGGAGCAAAGCCGGGCATGAAGAAGTGAAGACGAGGGAATGGAACCATGTTGACTGCAAGTTTTCTTAAATCTGCATTCAGCTGACCGGGGAATCTAAGACATGTTGTGACACCGGACATGGTAACAGATACAAGATGATTGAGATCGCCATAAGTTGGAGTTGTGAGCTTAAGGGTTCTGAAACAAATATCGTACAAAGCTTCATTGTCAATGCAGTAAGTTTCGTCAGTGTTTTCAACCAATTGATGTACAGATAAAGTGGCATTGTATGGTTCAACAACAGTGTCAGATACCTAAAATTAAAAAAAAGTTGTTTTTTTAAGAAAGATGTATCAATGTAACAAAAGTAAAATGTAAAAACTGCATATTATAAGCTAACCTTAGGAGAAGGCATGACACTGAAAGTATTCATGATTCTGTCTGGATATTCTTCTCTGATTTTAGAGATGAGTAATGTGCCCATACCAGAACCGGTACCTCCACCAAGGGAATGTGCTAATTGGAAACCTTGGAGACAATCACAGCTTTCAGATTCTTTCCTAACTACATCTAGAACTGTATCTACTAATTCTGCTCCTTCTGTGTAGTGACCCTTGGCCCAGTTATTTCCTGCACCACTTTGGCCGAAGATGAAGTTATCAGGCCTGAATAACTGCCCAAATGGTCCAGAGCGAACAGAATCCATGGTCCCTGGTTCCAAGTCAAGTAAGATAGCACGGGGAACATATTTGCCACCTGTAAAATAAAAGAGACTATGTAAATTTCAAGTTTGACACTAAAAAAAAAAATTACTGTAGTTGTCTAAAGTCATTAACATTATTAGAAAAGCAAAGCCCTTAAAATAATAATAATAATGGAAAAAGGGGTTGCTTATTAAAAGTTTTGAATCAATGAGTTTAATCCCTGTGAAATAAGTAGGGCAACCATATATAGGAGTTCCATTGTCGCTTTATATATCTGAAGACTGACCTCATTTGCAAATAATTGTTCAAATTCTTAACTATGCCAACACCAGTAGTTGTCCAAGGTTAAAGAGGATAAAATGTTTAATATTATGAAAATCATTAAATATAATTACCAGAAGCTTCATTGTAATAAACATTGATTCTTTCGAGTTGTAAGTCCGAGTCGCCATGGTAAGTGCCTGTTGGGTCAATTCCGTGCTCGTCTGAGATCACCTCCCAGAACTATAAATAAAAAATACACATATAAAATTCAAAAAATATAAAAATTTAATCCAATAACACGAATACGCAATTTCAAAGTATTCGTTTCCTTAGTAACGAATTGGGTTTGAAAATAAACAAGAGAACAAAATCGATACGACAGTTTTCAACGCGACACAATTTGAAATTTCAAACTCATGACGTCATAGCGTAGAGGATCAGACGTTAAGAAGACAGGACGTGGCGGCCAATTTACATTTCCTGGTTATAAAAACGAAACAATTATTCTACCAAGAGTAGACAGGAAAAAAACCGGATTCGTGATATATTCCAGGAAGGAGAAGTCTTTATAAAAAATAACCGAAAGCGAAAAATCTAAAAATGAATTGATTTCTAACATCCGGATAAAGTAACGAACATCCGACTTTTCAAATTTTGAACATTCTTTAATGGTATAGATAAGAGAATGGAGAAAAATGATTCGCTGTTTTAAATTATCAACGGAAAATATTGTCACACTCGATGACTGTTACAATCTGAACTGTTTCACACCCTCTCCAAATAATTTTTTTTAACGATCAGTAGATCTTAAGCTTAAAAGATATTGCTAATTATTACAAAAATTTTATATATTTAGGTTAGAGATCTATAGAATTTACATTTTTATAGAATTTCAGATGAAACGTTCACCCGAAAATATGGCGAACCAACAAAGCGAGACTTGGCGCTTGTCGAAATGCCAAGTTGGCGGGTGGAGAACAAAGACCTACATCATCCAAGTTCCCTTCTTGACGTCACGATTAGTTAAAATAAAAATTAAATATTACTTTTAAAATGTGATTTACTCTGTTTAAAATCATAGTTTGTATTAACTGCGTACGTACGAATTAAATGAGATCTATAGACCAGTCCTAGAACTAAACAAAGAAACTAAACGAATCGACTCGAAGTCTTTAGGGATATTATTTAGAATGAGAAAGCAAACACTAAAAGACTACTTTAAACATTCGTATTATACGTAATAGATTTAATAATACTAATTCTTATACTATTTAAGATAAAAAATTAGGCAACTTACCTTGGCACCGATTTGGTTACCACATTGGCCAGCTTGAATATGTACGATCTCTCTCATTTTCGGATATTTCTAGTAGTTAAATCAACGTCCTTTGTTCCTCCACACCCAGTTTTGAAATCTCCTCGACGCTGGCAAACGCTCGGTTTTAAAGGAGGCGAATGCGGTTGTCTTCAATACGCATGTACTGTAACGTCCGCCCTGACGTGACGTCAAATTTTACCATCCCTATTGGTCGATTTTCCGTACGCTGCGGTTTCTGTGCACAGAACATCCTTTTACGGACAATGGCCGATTCTACGTGTCAACCTCCACCCAGTAGACACACCAACATTTGAAAAAGATGTGAAGAATTATTAATGGCTAAATTTAAAAGGCATCGATAATATGTTTAACATCAGCCATCAAATTTTAATATTTAATAAATTATAATTGATGACAAACACCAAATGAGTCATGCCAACCCCGATTAATATAATACATGCGCTCTTAAACCCTCTATTGTATGTAGTTAAGTAAGAGGTCGAGATTCACACGTGGCGATTGAGGTCAGGTTATTAATTGTTTTCATAATAAAAAGGATCCTATTTAAAGATATTATTGTAAACAATACCGACAAATATCAGATATTTATGTAGAGAAAAAAAAAATCCCTATGATCTATTAGATGGATGTGGGTTTCCTTGATGAAATCTCTAACCTAGTCAACTGAGTAGGTGTTAAATCTAGTTGATGTTGCAAGACTTGCAACATTTTAGTATGCAATAGAGCTATTCTAAAAAGCATGAAAGGATAGAAATAAATATACAGTATATATAAAAAATATTTTTATGTATATTTTCAATACAGGAAATCTATTAGAAAAGGAATTTTCATATTTTCCAATTCGACTGTACGTATGAGGATTTTTATTTTTGCGCTTTGATCAACGTAAAATCTAGATATTCGACACAATTCTCTGTTGCTATGGCGATGCTTACAAATCAATATAGCAAGCAGAAGCAAGGTAGCTAACTCCAGACAGCATCTATTATCTAGATTGAAAATTTTACCATTTAAAAATGACCATTTATAATAATAATTGCAACTAATGTTTTGATTGTTTAATTACTCAACGTTTACAACATTATTATAAACAAATCATTATCATTTATATCTTCTGTGATATAATGAAATTTGAAGGTTATATTATTCTAAGTTATACATCGAAATATATATATATATTTCCAGACTTCCCTCTGCCTTATCAAAAAGTGATGTAACCTTGAATCGATATGACTCATTCGCTGGCTTTCGTATATTTCGTATTAATGTAATAATGTATATATGTATTCAGTCATTATCTTAAAAGGCGAATGACCACCTATTGAATGTTATATCGACCTTTAATAATGATGGATGGTAAATTTTAAGCAAATAATCCATCTCCCCCTAAAAAGTGGAACCTATCCGGACAAGGAGACGCTAGGTCTTCCCATAAAGCACTCAACTTCAGCTGTAATCAATATTCCAGTTGTCGAAAATCTCACTCGGGGTAAAATCCAGCATCACAAGATGAGCGACATTTTTTTTTTCTTTCTCTCTCTCTCTCTTTTAGAAATCTCGTTAATCCAATGGTTTCGTTCGTTTTATACTTATTGTATTTATTTATTCTTATTTTTAGAAGAATTTGCATTTAAAATAATTGGCCAGAAATTATTCTTGTGACTAAATGTTATCAAATTAAATTAAAATTGATTAATTTTTATGACTAGACTGGAATTCTAAATATCGACTCAGCCAGCCTTCAGACTATCGGGCGACATCGTCCCTAGACGCATGCGCGGTCGTCGACACCTGCTTTCGTGTTGCGGGTGTGACGTCACGGACATAATATTACAAATTGATCGATTTTTATAATTATTTTATTACGTACGTATACGTTTGATCTGATAGTTTTCTAGGGTTTAATAAATTCGTAATTTTAGATCTCAATCGAATTTTAATCCGAACAGATGAAATTTATTATGATCTAATCCTGCAGTGCAGCTGAACAAACTCCCAACATAACCACGCCTAATTGTTAACATGTCCAAATGTGGTCTTTAAGGAAGACAGGTAAACACTTAACAATACAAAAAAAAAAGGGGTCAGTTTATTATGTTGAGGAAAAAATATATTTAATCGGGTTTGTGTCAAGTTCTTCAATTATTATAACCAAATGTTTCGTAAACTTTATTCACAGTATAAACATCTGAATGAAATTTCTATCCAAGATTCAGTTAGTGAAACTATTTGATTTTTTTTTTTAAAGGAACGAATAAAACAAAAATTTCTTCCTTCTTTTTTTCTAATATTCTATATTTTGAACTAATGCAAAATAATAAATTATATACAGTAGTAAAACTATTATTTATACGCTATATTTCATAGACATTTATCGATATCAGTACATATCTTAATATCATTATTGATTATTGGCATTCTGTAATGAGTTATTTTATAGTAAATATATAAAAGCTTTGAGTAGATGTTTTAAATATATTTCATAATATATTTGTAAATATTATAAGATTCTCATTAGATTTCTTTACACTTATATTTGGTTTTATTCTATTTTTTTATTATTTCGGTATAAGATTAAATATTAAACTATAAATATAAATATCTATTATTTTAATTTTTTAAAATAAGACTACTGTAATCATATTTGCTTTTTAAATATTTAAATAATGTATATGTAATATATTTTTGGTTTTACATTCAAATTACTTTTTAATAGAAAACTAAATATACATTATTAAAAACAATTAAATTATTTATATATTTAATTTAAGCATTTCTATAAATACTAAAGTTGTTTTACTACCATTTCAGGTCTGCACATTGATTGAACATCTAAGATATTTCAATCAATATGTATATACCACTTAATTATTTCATTTAAATTAAATATTACTGCACATACACATACACACACCCACACACATATACATATAAAAGGTGTATTTTGCATGTTAGTTTTTCTATTTATGAAATTTGTTATCTGTAACTTCAGATATGATGATTTGATACTTACTGCATTTTTTAATTTAATTTTTTTAGTACTAATAAATTGAAAATTAAATGGTTGATTTTAATAATAATCTTTAATTATGAATTTCCATATGTAACCTGTGCCCTACTTATAAAAGAAGTAATTCAGCCTGAATTCAATGGCGCCATCGTGGGTTGCTTAATAAGAAAAAAGTGTATTATAAACTGAAGGTTAAATTATCCATTAAATTATTAGAAGAAAAAAAATGTATTGTTATTTAAAGATATTAGTGTTTCCTAATTTAAAAAAAATATATATATATATATTTATATATTTATGTTTATTAAGCCATTAACTAATTCAGTTTTAAGTAATTCATACTTTGATTTAAGATTTAAAAATGATATGCGGGTATTGAATGGAAAATCACATAGTCTATGCTATAAACTTCTCACCAAAGTGTCATGAGATGCAGCTAGGGAGTGTGATCGGGCTAGCTGCCAGATGGTTACACTTAACAGTCACGCACCAGACTGACCTCATCTCGAAAAATCGAATACGAGGAAGTTATGTTCCAGTTAGCTTATGAACTGTACGGTCTTTATGGGTATGAAAATGATATTTCATTGTCTTTGCAGTATTTTGTTGTGTAAATTGTCAAATAAAAATCATCCGATTTTTTTTTTGAAATTAACAGTAAATTGTTTTAAATTTGATAATTATATCATATTTGGAGAAATTTCTAATAAACATAAAAGCCTAATTTTATAAAATATTAAACATTGTAACAGAAGTACACAAGCATAGAAATGCAGAGAAGTAATTATCAAAATTACTTATGAATCATTGAAATTGTTTTTTTTTTTAATAAGCCTATGTGATCATTAGGACATGTACAGTACTGTTTTGTCATTCGAAAACATAGGTTATGCTGTGTCAACTTCTTATTCATTTCTCTAGAAGGACTTAAATTTTTATTAAATACTTGAATTTCTATGATAGACTTTTTCGGATTTTGGATTTGGAACTGGTATTAGGATTTGGATTGTATTTTTTAGTTTAAGAAACTTTAGTAATATAATTAAGCTTCGATAAAAATATTTTGATTGACATTAGTCTAATTAAAGTAGTAATTGTAATAGCTTTTATAAAGGATAATTTATAAATTATTCATACTAATGTTAGCATTATTCACGATTAAAGTCGCAAATAATTTAAAATACTCTGAATTGAGATAAAATAAAATAAACTGATTATATTCTTGCATTATAATGATAATATTAGAATCATAAAACTTCCGTTAAAACATAAATAAAATGATAACACACAAAATCATTATCCATATTTCCTGTCCCTCCAAACATTGCACTTGGATAAGCACGACGTACTACAATTTATATTTACATCTCGTTATTGACTTTGTATTATTTGAGTATCACGTGACTTTTAATTACTAATCATGCTTGACTACTTTTTAAAGTGTTTTCTTTTGCTGTTCACTAAAAATTTTTAAAGAGTAAGAAAAAAAAAAACATCTTTATATTGTAGGCTACTTAAATCTTGTATGGCAGATATTGAATCATGGATTAGTTAGGCAATCGTAGCTCCTGTCCCGAATTTTTCCGCTACTGTTTTTTGTTTTTCTATTGCATTATTTTATTTGTTATGATATAATATATTATTCTTTTTATTTTCTAAAAACTCTATGCATCGTCACTCTCAGCCTTCAAACATTAAACCGGGAGAAATTCCTGTGTGATAATATCGACTGAAATATCTGGATGCTAGAAATACTTTAAGTTAAACTCAATTTATTACTGCTTCTGATGTACACATATATTACAATGCAATTAATTGTTATTATATTTTTTTATTTATTCAAACTTTTAAAGTATGAACCATAAAGAATTTTTAAGTAACAACATAATAAAAGATACTAATAAAAATAATAGGTAATAAATTTATTTTAAGTTATAACTGTGATGTAGTATTGATAACAATAATAACTTCTCAGATTTAAGAGTTGGAGAATGTAATCCACTGTGGAATATCCTAATTTTTAAATTTTTTTTTCTGATATTTATAAGTTACTTAATAATGTTTCGATCCTTTTTTAACACTATATAATAAAACAATTTTTAGACTATTAAAACTATAATTTTCATTTATTTTGTAGTATAATGTATAATAAATTTGCTAAGTTATATTACTATATACGTATATGATAGCCTTACCTTAGCAAATTTAAATTTAATTTTAATGAAAGATAATAAAGAAATTAATTATTATAATCTATATATATTATAATCATTAAATTTATCAGCTTTTATTAAAATCTTTCTTGTTTTAAGAATCTCATTTTATTCAATTATAATTTATTACATTGATTTAGTGAATTCTTTAATTCTCTAAATTTACTTTCTGTAAAAAGTAATTATATATCGACGTTATTATCTTTGTTGTATATACCTGTAATATTTTACAGTTTATTTTAACTTTTAAATTATTTTAGGTAACAATCTATTAGCATCAATAGATATGTAAATTTAATTATAGACTAGCCTGAATATTGACTTAACCCTTAAATATTAATAATTGTAATTAGATAAGATTACGTAATATTGATTACATTACATCTTTTAGAAAATATATAATATATAGGTCTATATATAAAAGCTTTATATATCTATATATTATCAGGTCTTTTAATCAAAAAATATATACAAGTCTATATGAATAATAATTACTTTGATCAATATAACTGCCTCTAACTATGGTTAGTGTATGCATGAGAAAAAATATGCTTCGTGACTTCATTTTCTCATTATACCTACTGTAACACAGAACTAACAATAGGATGAATCCGTCGCACTATTTCACAAGAGTTTTCTTCACCCGAAGCAATAATCTAATCAAAATTCAGCACGAATTAACTGCTACAAAACTTGTTATAAAGTTACTTTCATTAAATAAGTTACATAACTCATCATTTCAGATAAATATTTTTACTAGAGGACGTTAACTGACCAAATCAAATCACAATCATGGGAAACAATCCAAGTTTTCGGCAGATGTTAAAATTAACGATGCAGAACTTGATATAACAGAAAAGAGTTTTGTCTGTTTTGGAAATGTTTTCGCTTCATCAACAAAAGGAAGCATGTGGTTGGGTTATAAGACAAGAATGCGGTTTTTTTCCGGGTTAAGGGCTATATGATGCCAGGTGACATTGTCTAGCAGGCTAAACTACAAGGGGACAATGACCTCTTCTCTATTCGGATTCATTGGGGTGTTAAGTTGCAGTTTAATTCTAAATCTAATACAAAGTTTGAAGAAGTTGATGATGAAAAACATTGAGTTTTGTAGTTAATAAAGGAAATAATTAAGGCTTAAATATATAAAAGGTTTTAAAAATATCTGTAGTTAATAAAATGATAATTAAACATGCAATATTAATGGTTGTAAAATTTTTTTTTTATAACCATATAAGAGTGATAAATACGGATTCACCTTGAAAGAAGTAATGTGGGAGTTGAACCAAACTAGTGGGTTATAGCAGGTTGAGTCATTCTCCGAAGATTAAGGACACGTGGGCTATACTACATTTAAAACTAGTTTTAATTTAAATAGAAATCTTGAAGCCCTTTAACTTTTCAAGACACATCTGTAAGCATAACAAGATTTAAATAAAGTCTAATGTTTTTAAAATATTAAATTAATTGACAGTTTAATTATTTATTGATAAATAAATTAAGCAATTTTCTTTAAATTTCATTTATAACTGTTTTTAATATGTTTCAACCAAATATAATTTTTTTCATTAAATTATTTTATTCACATTTTTAATATGTAGATATATCGATTGTAGTTTTGAGCGGTTATCGTTCTCTATATAAAAAAGTTGGATATAAATGATGCCGATCAATAATTTATGCAGGTATGCATGAAAATGTCTAAGTTAACTTCTTTTTTCTTAAGGGAAATTAAATTGACATTTAAATTCAGTAAAAATATATTTTCCGAATAAGTATATAATAAATCGACAATAGACTTGCAAAACATATGGTATAATATATTTATTCTGTATAAAAATTTTATCTGATAAGTTAGCCTTAAAAGAGATCATTAAAATCTACATATAGTAAAACAAGTTCTTGATAATATAGAGTTTAATTTTATAGCTCTATTTATAATTTAAGTTGGTAATAACTTAAATATGTATTTATTTTAATAAATAAAAATCATCGACATTGTTGCTATTTTACTGCAATATATTCGATTATTTTATTTTAAGGTAAATAATTTTTTTTTTTAAATATTTTCAAAACATATCAAATAAATACTGAACAAACAATTACGAGTAGAAAATAATGCCTATTATGTGACAAACAAGTATTTTTCATAGAAAATTGAATATATATTTTTTTCTTTTTACAGGCAGGTGATGATTTATAGATAATCGATTCAACATGTTTCACCTGATACGGTCAACTCAATCAATATAATTTTTAACCTCTAGTAAAGATTAGTTTTTTTTTTTACTCTAACATACCATACAGTAGAATAACAGTGGCGCTTTTCTATAAGAGTAATTGTACTTAAAATTATTATAATTATAAACAAAGTAGACGTATACTTTCGTGTATTAGATGAATGATCGAAATTTCAAATTAACTCCCACCCAAAAGTATAATCTACATATCCACCCAAAGAAAGAAACCAAAATCCAGATTGAAAAAATGAGTGGGAGCTCAAATCCCTGGTATTTAAATGTAATGTCCTAAAAAGTCAGAGTAACATGGGTTTAGATTTTACCGGAACCAAAACACTTGAACACTTGTTTATTAACTGTATTTATTCATAATAAAACAGATGTTAAACAAAATTACCATAAATCAATTACGGTAATAGAATATATGACCTCTCCAATCTCTATTATTTTTAACTTAGATAGGTCAAAAAACTTCGATTTCAGTAACTATATAAAACTATATTAATAATTCTAAGTGCACACATATAAGGACGCTGTTTACATCCACTGGTGTTGTTGTTATATAAATACTTATAAATATTTTAAGAAAAGAAAAAAGTATTTTAGACGTAGACTGAATGTTTACTTTTATGGCTTTCAATTACTCATATTTCTTCTGAAAATGATTACTGACAATTCAATGTACTGTACTGTACGTACCACCCACATTATCTGCCAATCCCACTGGTGATATCTAAACAAATAGCTGAGAAATGCCGATTCAGAGAATTGTAATAAGGTCGAGATTAACTACACATAGAATTTCAATATTTATCATTACGGATTTGAAGGAATTATTTCTAAAACATTAGTTGATGTTGATACAATTAATATTTTAATGGACGTACAGTAGAGTACAGCACATATGTAATTTTATTATCGAAGATTAATTCCATGCTACATAAAAATAAATCATGCATGTTATAATAATAGCATTTATTTATAACTTATGATTCAGTTTTTACTTTTCCGGATGTTATACAGTATATAACAGAGGAAAAGTATAGTGATCGGTCAAAAAATGACTCTCCCAAGATTTAAAAATTTTTGGACTCGGGACCTTGAAATACAAAAATTTAATGGATTTTTCTGTTATATAGTATAGTGGGTTTTCTGTGTGTATAGATGTTAGTGCGCGTGTGTGTGGGAGCATAATTTTTTTCACCCGTTTTGAAGCTTAATAACTTTTGTGCGTTTTATCGAAAATTTCTTAAATTTTGCAGGGGGGTTTGTGTGTTTGAGGATTTTTGCTATTATTAAATTTTGGTGTTTAATTAAAGATCGAGAGGATGGGAAGATAGATAGGAGGTCACTTATCATATCTCGAGTGAGGTCAGACTTAATGAAGATTTTACTCTAGTACTTGATTGCTTCTTGTTCTCTCTTTTGTTCTTTGGAATAAAGCACAAAATTGCATTGTTGAACTTATGACGATGAGAAAATGGCCCGAAATGCATTTCCTTTTGTAAAAAATGAAAAGAAAAGTCTACATTTTTCATCGAAAAGTGTTCCTGTGTTCATCAAAAAGTTCTACATAGCAATTTTGTGCTTTATTTCAAAGAAGATTTTACTCGTTATTAGTATTTGCATTTAAAAAAAAAATAAAACTAGTCTCTACCCTCAAAATTAAGCTTTTTACCATTTTACAATAATTAATAATATAAAAAGTTTTAAAATAAAATCTCATAACAAATAACACCACACACAATTTTAAAATTTGCCGGGTTAGTGAATTTTTTCACATACAGTAGTAATCTTAAGCTCTAAATACTAGAGTCCTCAGCACTTCACTGAATGACATATTTTTCAAACTGAATTATAAAATATTCTTTAAAATTAAGTACAGAAAGGCTGCAGCTTTAAGCTAATTAAAATATAATACAGCACAATGCTATTCTAATTTTTTTTTTTAAAGTATAGTATAAGTTTATACAAACTGCACGCAAAACCTGAAGAAAATCTTTACAAAATTGCGTGATCAAAAGGAATTTCAATTGTTCAGTAAAGAAGCATCGTCAGTTACATAATCTGTTTCATTTGATTAAGAAGAAACTGGCTAATTAATTGGCCATGTTCATGCAGAAATTTATAATTGCTTCGTTATTGGTGCTCCTATTTGTTCTGGTGAAGATAAGCCATTAAAGTATACAAAAGACATTTTAACTTTTTATTTATTTATTTTAAAATTATAATATACATTCTGTGAAATTTGAAATACCGTTTAATCGATAAGACAATGTTTCAGGATGTAGATATACACTTATTCATAGTTAAGAATAAATAAATAAATGTCTTTTATTAGAAAATCTAATGGTAGTCTATATATTTAAATTTCTTAAATTAGTTACATATTTAATAAATTATAAAACAGAAGTACTTTTATAATTTTCCTAATCTACTATTGAATTATTTAAACACCAATAATATACCTCTAATTGTCTATTTAATCAGTTTTTATGACCATTATAACATAAATAATAATGCTAATCAAATAACAGATATAAAGTAAAAAATGAATTTAGACAGTATAATAATAGAAAATTTAAAAAAGTTCTTTGATAAATAATATAAGTTCAAATGATAATTATACTTTAATTGTTATATTAATACATAACCAAAAATCCGAAATAAATATGAACAAAATTTGGAATGTAGACTGATATATGCGTGCACTTATACATGTTTTTCATCGTTGCCATAACTATAATCTTCTTATCATTACGTCACAGAATGATTCAAAGAATTCAATTTTCATATTGATAAAAATACAAAAGCTGTGGAAAAGAAGAGAATAATTATATAAAAGAATTGAAAATTAAAAAACTAATTTTATTAATATGAAAAAACTGAATGTAGTACTTAATAGAAATATAGCTTTTCTTATACTTTACTCGTACAAAAATTTGTTCTGAGGACGTTAGTTTATAAGATTTGCACAAAGTATATAAAATTCTATTAAATGCTTAAATAAATCTGTTGATTGGCAAAATTTCTTTTAGTATAAACAGTTTATTTTTATTTTATTTTAATAAATGTATCAATTATATTTACAAAATTAGCAGTACTTAAATTCATAGAAATTTATTAAATTTTAATGATAATTTAAGTGTTGATAATCTACCTGGACATAATTCAATGGCCTTAAAAATTTGAATATAGATTAAAATTAATACTTTTAAGTAATAATAAACTAATAAGTAAATAAAAAAATTGTATTTTGTTTTTTTAATGTTTAAAAATTTTTGCTTTTATGAGTAATGTTTATTAAATTAGGGACCATGCAATTAACTGAGAGAGTTGTATTTATTCTAACAAAATTGAGAGTTGAGATTAAGCATTAAATATTAAAAAAATAAATGTCATTTACTAAGCAATTTGTTATGATAAATTCGTTATTTATCTATTAAGTCCTGTCTGTGAAGAGTTTACAACAAAATTATTTTCTCATTGATAAATTTGATCCTATAAATCATTAATGATTGTTTAATAATTTTATCCGATATCTCAACTACAGAGAGAATAATATCGGTCATTTTCTTTAATTATAAATGTATTCGATATTAATTGCTTCGAAATAGTATATAGGTTAATACGATTAGAGTTTTATAAAGCCATTCACCGGATCACAGCAAACTTCAATAGATCTTATAATTGTACAGTACATTCTTGCAAATAAATATTTAAGTTTTAATTTACAATCAGAATTTTAATTATTTATCAAAAGCCATTCATAAATATTATTTATAACGGAAGACACGCGAAATATTTATTTCAGAGATAAATTCTGTTGTTGTTTTTTTAGACATTTTCTTTTATAGATTAGTTTAGATGTAGGAACAGCTATATTCTATAGTCTACTCGGATAGAAATATTAATATAATTTAGATGTTTAATGTTTTCTCTTTTGTTTTCTAAGTATAAAATAGATTTTTATGCCGATTCTTAATTCTAGTAACAGAAAAATATCTTACAGAAAATTAAAATAGTTTAAATTTAAACTGTGTAAGAATGTAGTTTATAAAGACGATAAAAATGTAGAAAAATGTTATAAATTACAAATTTAATCGAGGTTTGTTTGATAATGGTAATAATCTATTTATATAATCGCAACATCTCTTATTAAATTTAAGTTTATCCTTTAATTATACTTAATATATTTTTTCATTTCTCTTTTCGAATTTAATAGAGCAATAAAATTTGTTTTTTTTTAATTAAATTATTAAAATATAAAAAGTTTAGGCCTATATAGCTAACACATAAGAAAAGTTTTTTTTTAGAATTTTTTAACTCGAAATATTTATATTTTTAGAAATGGAAACAGACCTTTTAAAATATATAATTTTCGAAAACTTTTTAAAAATAGTTTTAGTTTTAATGTCATTGAAATGTTTTTAAAAAATTTAATTATAAGTTAAAAAGCTTATTATTTTTTAAGCATTCGGTAAATTGCTAAAGAACGTTAAACAAAGAATTAAAAAGATAAAATGACGATAAAAATAGACTGTTGGTGCCTTGACAAATACTAAAACTATTTTTCATCATCTTTGAAAACTAAATTATATTTTATTATGTAGCATAAAGATATAGAATACGTTATTTTTAAAGAATAAGCTTTCATTAATGTTTTAAATTTTATACTTTAAACGATTTAATCATTTTTTAAAATGATTATTGCTTTTAAGATTATATGCAATGAATTAAAATTCTTCAAGTTAGAAAAATTAACAATATTAATTTAATATCTCTAAATGTAATTGAAAAAATTATAATAATAAAGTAAATTTTTAAAGTTTGATTCTTATGTAAAACTGTCATGTAATTTCTTTTTCTTTTCATTGGCTCATGTTAAAAATCTGTATTTACCTATTTTAGCAGTTTATTTTCAGTTTCTAAGTTGTTTTCTGTAATTTAAATATCAAACTATCGACTTTCAAAATTATAAAATTGACAGACAAAATCACAAAATGAGAGGTATTAAAGTACTAATTATGTTGTTAGTTAAATTAACTGAAACTAAAATTGTTCTCCATTTATTAGTTATGCTATTAACTCAAGATTAATAGAAGCAGATAACTTCAACTATCACCTAAAAATCTCAAAGTAATTAGGATCAAGTTATTAGGCTCAGAACTAGATTAAAACCATATGAATAATTCCAATCAAATTCAATTTAGTTATTATATTTATAAGATATGTAAACTTTTATATATTATTAACATTGAAATTTTTAAATATTATACCTCAGCTGTTCTAAACTGTTTTAAAACTAAGAAATAATAATAATAATAGTTTTTTTTTGGAGAAATTTTTAGCATTCTCAGTTACTATTTAATTTTCATTAATTTAGGTTTAGATGATTATGGAATATGGAAAATACTTAAATTTATAAAGGTGGATTTCTCAAAATATTCCTTAATCGAAGTAAATTTTCAGAAAGTTGATAAAAGAAAGGGAGGAAAAATGAAAAGTAAAAATAATTTTAATGTAAAATAATAATGTATAAAATATACTTCTTATGAAAAATTTTTCTGTGTTGATAAATTCGTAAAAATATAGCCTATAATAAAATAGCATTTTTATACAGAGCTGCATTATTCTTGTAAATGATATTTATATATTCATAATGTACTAACTTTTATTATTAAAGCATAATTTCATCTTTCATTTTATTTTATAAACCGATCAAACATATAGAAAATGTCTTTGTTTATATATGCTCATTACTCTTTTTCAGCTCAGTTTACACGATAAGTTTATTTACAGTACAGTACGAAGAATTAGCTATCAACTTAATATTTATAAGCTGTTTGAAGAACTTTTATACAGTAAGTACGTAATGCATACCATTAGTAATCCTCGAATTTTTATGTAATTACATGCTATATGCGCATATGCTTTTTCCTTTTAAAATTACACTGAATGTACATAACAGAAGGACACTAATTTAGAAATTTTTAAGTAATTTTGTTGGATTTTCTACGCAATTTACGTGTGGAAATTTAAAATATGCATTTCATTGACTGGCAAATTTCAACTGTAAATGTTTCAACTTTGAGTTTAAAAACGAAATCGTTCCAAAATTTTAAATTTTATGCTATGAATTTTAGAAATATAATCAACTGAGATATTATTCTGCATCACGAAAAATTATTTTTTAGTATCTTACTTTTCGGGTGAAGTTTTTTACGATACATTATTAGTATTATAGAAATGTTTCCTTACTATTCCTTCGAATTTATATGTAATTTTACAGTGGTGAGGGATCAAAATAAATTAAATAAATAAAACTTTCATCTGGACTAGTGCTTTTGGAGAAATAAAAAAAACGAGAACAATTTACAAACAAAACGAAAACTGGTGGTAAAAGTTGTACAATTAATTGAAGTATTAATTAAAGTACTTTTTAAACAAGTGATTTATAATTTAATTAAATTACTTTTCAGATAATCTGTAGTTATTGTTTTTAAAGTTAATTAGGAATTTCGATTAGTTACTTTTCAGTGTAACAGGTTACGACACGAATTTCTTAGCATTTTATTAACAGCTTGTGTAACAGGAAGATTTGCAATTTGCTCCTATTTCTCTCAAATTGCCAAAAGAACCGAAATCATTTTTGCTAAATTTAGAGAATAGATAAAATCTTTCGACAAAGGTATATATTGTAGACAATCTATCGAAAAAATATAGCAGTATTTTGCCAAACAAACGAGAAAATGGTAAGCAAACTGTGCGACCTTAGTATCGATATTCCGTTTCGAATTATGTTAAATAATTTATATGACCACTTGTACAGATTTCTTGTAGCATGTATCAGCTTAAGCAGCACGACAAAAATGCCAAACGAAAAAGACAAGAAAAACACGCAAGTACTTCTGACAAAAATCAACGTGGTATCGGTAGGAGAACCTTCCAAAGATAAAGATGAGTTTTTCATGTTTAGCTCTGGCCAACGTTTTTAGCTGCCAACATTCCACTTGCCAAGGTGCAGAACTCTGTTTTTTAAAAAAATTTTTTAAAAAGTGTGCAGATCGGTTTCTCGCGAATCCGCATTAAGAAAGAGATACGTTGGAATGTGCTATGAAAAGGTTGGAACTTAGAAATTTATTTTTGCAGTTCTTCTCTCTTAACCTTTTTTCGTGTGCTTAAAAATTGTGAGGGATAAATATATACAAAATACATAAATTTACTATATGTATACACATATAGCAAATATATATTTTGATTAGTATAGATGAAACAACCGGTGTTGAAGGAAGATACCTGGGAAGTTGCTTACTCGGTAAGGTTGACAATGAAAAAGCCTATAAACATCGTATGATTTTCTGTTTAGAAATGGAGAATACTAACTCTTCCACAACTTATTACCGATTTTAACAGAATTTATTAACGGTTTACTCAAAAATTTTCTTTTTCGTTTCTTCACTGTAGATCAAGGAATTTACTTATATATTCTTCTATTTTTTAAACTTTAGATAAGTTTTACAACCAACAAACGCACGGAGAGAGAGTAGTACCAACGTTAGTTTTAGTTATTGAAGTTGCTTCGTACAGTACATGCTATATTCCAATTTAATTCACGTTAGATGTTTGGCTCACGGCTTACGCAGACTTGCTGAAGAAACACGAGCCATATTTGATATACACAGCAGGCTATTTTTCCTATATTCCGAAGGCTGTATAGAATGTGGAAACATTTGGACTAGAACTAACAAACTCCAAAATGTAGTTTTCGAGATCGCGATAGAAATGCAAAAATTAACTGGAGAAGTAGAGAAAAGAATGCATAGAAAGTAATTTAAGCAAGATAATTTGCAATTTAAATAATGCGTATAATGTAATTTAGTCGATTTACATATAAAAATCAACAAATATATGCGTTACTTTTCGCCTTTTGCACATTTAATTTTAATTTTTCTAAAACCCATAGCAATATTTCTTAATTTCAGATTGCAAATGAGGAATAAATAGGAATGCAATTAGTTATACTTTGTAATTTTACTTATACAGATATTTTATTGCATCTTATTCATAGTAATTTTTTATTTTTATTTAATAATTTTTTTATTAATTCATTTTTTCAAAATACATGTTATAAAACTAAAAATTTTTAATGAGAATATTTAACAAAAAATTGTTTTATTTATAGATTAAATAATAGATTTTTTCAATAGGGAGAGAGCTTTTTATTTATTACATATACAGGGTTTTCCTACTAATTTTCCCACACACTGTATTCCAAAGTCTTGCCGGATTAACGATTTTGCCAGACCACCCGAGGTCAGGTCAGCACGTAATAATAACTCAGCTTCACATCCTGAACCAGTAATTATACCTTCCATTTCTCTAAACCATTCAGGATTGTTACAAACATAACTTAAGAATGTATTAAATGTAATATTTACGTTTGATACCAGTGACGCTTTCATCTTTTAGAAGCTGTAGCTAGGGTTAAATGTAAGTAAAATGAAGTAAAAATCACGCAGAATAAAGAATTTATCAACAGCTGCAATACAGACAATCCAAATGTACGCGCACTATACACGCAATGCCAGCTGTGGCCATTCCACAAACAGATCTGGCAGTCGCAGGAATTTAAATGTTCTCTGGTAATTCCGGATTAAAAAGAGATCTCGGTCAGTAATTCGACGGTGAATCTGTATACAAATACACCAACACTGTTTTTGTATTTTTGGCACCCGTCAACAAGAATATTTTGTTTCAATTATTTGCTATTAAATAGATCTAAACTATCGAATTCGTTAATTATTAAAAAATAACAAGAAGAATTAGAATGTAAGAAAAAGATATCTAGCAAATTAGAAATACATCTTATAATTTAATTTTTATTACAGATGATAATTGAAAATAACCCTATAATTTTTAATTAGTCTACCCATTGACTAATGGTGATGGATTTTGCTAACAGTTTAAATGTAATTTAGATCAGGCAGATCTTGTATAGATTAATATAATGCAGAACAATTAAGACTAGCTATAGTATATATAGCTTATTGCTGATTATCTTTAACAAACAAACGTTAACAAAATGAATTTTAACAAAGCCCATGATTGCATTTTATTCATTACGTGATATTTAATTTACTCGTTTTAGGCTATATACTTTGCTTATCAGAGAAAAATAATCTTACATATAGTTCTAAATTTAATCTAAATAACCTTAAAGTTGATTTATATTAACAAATATGGACTAGCAATTCGTTATTTCATATTATATTCCATCTATTTATTATAATCATTATACTTTTTGAGAAGTATATATCTGTTAATATTCAAGAATAAATTGCTTTATTCTTTTTTTCTCTAAGAATAAGCTAATTAAACGTAGATAAAAGCTACATTTCTCATAATTTGGCTTAAAAAGATAAAAATCAATTCTGCTAATACTAAAATGTTGGTTAGCTGCCAGAAGAACTAGTCGATCCACGCTGGACTGGCATAGACGAGCACAGAAATACACATTCTTTTCGTGAACCAATCAATGTGGTTCCATGAAAGTCAGTTCGAGAATACTCCGTGCTGGCCAGTGTGAATAAACCTCATATTTAATTGATTAAAATCTTAGTTTTTAAAATAAAGAGATAAAAAATGTAAAAATGGACGAGTTACACACTTAAAAATATATTTTGGTATTGAGAAAACTGTTAGTACGAATTACTATACTTTTGCATCTAACAATAATCTTTGAATTATTGAATCTATAAACGACATATCTAGTAGTTAAATAATCTTTTCGAGATCAATTTAAACATTATTTCTTATATTCGATCAATTATATATCATAATCAGTTTTCTCGAATATTATCATAACTTAAGTGAAAAATGGAAGATCAAGAAAACCCATATTTTAGAGAATTTACGATAAGTTCAATGATATCCGGGTTATTTATATTCTAATATTCTTCTATAACAAAGCAAAGTTTTGATTTTTTGGGAGAGTTTAATAAAATTTAATATAAAAATATTTATTCAATCTTATTTTGAATAAGATACAGTATAGCGTTTTTTGTTTTCTATCTGTAGGTTTTGTTTCTTTCTTTACTAATGTCTATTATGAATTCGGCTAGGTTTACATAATGGCATTCGGATGGTGAGAAGAGAGTCCAACGTATCCGGTTCGAATCATTCACGAATATTTTATCCAGATTATATTTGGGTTCTCGAAGCGACAGGCACGTGTTAGCTGTCTTCTGTAACTCATACGTCTAAGTTTAATTTAAATACTGTATACTTTCTAATGAAATCAGTATGTCTTATGGAAATATTCAATTTTAATCAAGTACAGAATGTAGAAGTTGTGTAAGAGTAACTGGTCAGTAGGTCATATACTTGCCAGTTAGAATATCCGGAGAGATGTGAACACTTGAGTTTAACCTGGAATGACAGAACTAATTTCTAGATAACATATATAGGTTGTATAATTTCACATAAATTAATATTTGTTTTCATTTAAAATATAAACTAATTTGTCAAATAGAGAAAGCTTATTAAAAAGTATTAGACTTTTAACAATATGAATCTGTATTCAATTGCTTCCTGGATAAATCTTTTATTTTTTTATTTTTATTACTTTTCCTCTATTAGGATCCTGTTGTAATACTGTACATTCATCTGATAAATGTAAAACTAATAAAGAGAATGACGAAAAACAAACTTTATTAGTATTATGCTTTGCTTTATTAGAATAACATTCTTCTGCAAAGAGACGAATTTAAGGGGGTGCTCAGGGTGCAATTGCATCTCCTTTCTGAGGGTTTTTTTCCGAGTAAAGCCGGTTATCTCTGGTAGTAAAAAATTTTGTGAAGCAGATTGTTTTCTCTCGGTATCTCCTCTACAAATTTCTGGCTCCGCTATTGCCTCCTAATATATACGCGGAAGCGTATAAGGAGGCAACGGAGGAAGAAGATAATACATCCTCAGAGAGATGCAAACCTGTACGCTAATGATAGAAGCTCGTCTAGTTTTCATGCCGCTACAAAGACTATTATTTTCACTTACAGAAATTCATACAATAAGTCAAAATAAAATGAAAAGACTATCTATGCCTGCTGATAGTCACTTTTGACTAGAAAGCAGACATGGATTTGATTGATAATCAAAATACAAAAGTTTTCCATTTCGTAATGTTAAATAAATTTCTTTTCATTGATGGTCAACATGTATTGAACCTTAATCATCAACCTTGAGAATCTAACTGAATTTGTGTTAAGCATGAATAAAAATTATTTTAATGTCCAAGGAAGAGGGGAAGAAAACCATTTTGAGAGATTCGCATTCGAATCTTTCTCAAATTGTCAGAAAAATTTTCATAGAAAAAGGATGCACTTCAACAGGAAAATCATAATTAGGTAGACCGCTCAATAAGTAATTCCTCCAGGTAATTGTTTCATGCAGGAGTTGTTGTCTAGCAAGCAGTTAGACAACAAAAATGCATAATTCTGTTTCATAAGTTAAATTTTAATGCGTAGTTGAACATCGAACGTGTTTATTTAATTGTTTAAAGTGGATTATATTTTTTTTCAATTGTGTTGATGCGTGTCAAGAAACAATCAGTTATAGAGTTTTTAACTTACAAAAGTGTGTCCAAAGAAATATATGCAAGATTAGTGGCAGGAACTGTGGATAAAGCCAATGATTCTACAATATGACAACCCTAAACTCCACACTAGTGCTTTCATATACAGAAACTCGAAGTTGTTGACCCCCTCTTCACAGCCCTAATTTAACACACTCAGACTTGGTTGTTTCCTACTCTCAAAAGATTTCTCAAAGGAATTCATTTCACCTATGACGAAAATACACAAGGAAATGATTCCGCGAACAATCCGTTTCTAGAGACGGGTTTGAAAAACTTGTTAAGCATTGGCGTATATGTTTCGAACCAAAAGAAATAAAGTTTATTAATTAAATTAGAAATACTGAACTTTATTCTTGTTTTGCTTTCAGTTTGATATCTTAGGGCCATCCATTAATTACTTATACAGTTTTTACGTAATTAATGGATAGGAAGGAGGGGGTCGTGGAATTGTCTACGTGGACTTTCTTTAGTGGTATTAGTTCTTATAAAAACCTACTCGCTAGTCACGTGTATAAACTATCAGAAAGTATTTGTAGAACTTCTTTAAAGTCATTTCTTCAATATCAGGGTATTCATGTAATATGTACACAATTAAAGGAGAGGATTATGCCGAAAATACATCGCTGTAACAACAGAGAGAGGACCAAAAATTGTTCATGTAATTAATGGACGGTCCCTTACCATTGAGCTTGTATAAAGTTATGGAGATATTGAACACCCCTCGTACATTTTCTGTCTTTCAGTATTCTAAACTTAATTCCGGAAATATAGGCCAGCTTTAGCAAATTTTGATTATTTATGAACTGAAATTTAAGACCATATTTAAAGTCTATTTGCGGAACTGGAGTTTCACAAAATACCATATAAAATATATTATATTTATTATATTAATTGATCTTTAATATTAAAATTAATCAGCAAATTTTTATAGTCTCAGGAATTAACTCTCATCAACTAACAGGAATATAACTTACTATATCTAGACATTTACGCACATGGAAATATTTGTTATTTTATTATTACATTCTTTTATTTGAACAGTTCTGTTTCCCGTTTTAATAATAGCATCATTACACATCTCTTAGAGATTGATAATTTATTATTATTCAAACAGAAATTATTTACAATTATTCGAAGCATTTGGGTGTTTGTATTGATTGCCGCAATATTTATTCGTTCGAATAGATTTTGGGTAAAATTACGAAATAAAAAAAAATTACATTTAATCCAATAAAATAACATAAATAATAATAATAACCATTCAAGAAGAGAGAGAGACAGAGAGAGAGAGAGAGAGAGAGAAAAAAGAATCTACGTCCTGTTCATCCACGTGATCAATGACTCATCCGAAGTAAAGTTAGAGTTACGAGCGGTGGGGGTTGAATAATTAACATTCTAATATATTACAACAATTCTCGGAAAACGAAATAAAGATTATTTATTCAAAATATTCAATTTCACTTAGTTTTAATGATTATTATCGTCGTCTTTTCGTCATATTGCAGATGCGCTTTATTAAATGTTTCAATTTAATCATCTTTAACGAATGAAATTAAATTTAAATCACTAATCAAAACTCAATTAAAGTGTATAAGACGTTTTAAACCAATTTATTTTTAGTATCTTAAATTCCTGTTTAACAATAAGATTAATGTAGAGTAGAATTTGGTCGACCTTCAGTTTTTCTGATAAGCCAATGCATTTCCTTCCTTTTTAATGAATTGCATAGTTTTAAGTCGTGCCATACGTTCCCCCGTTAAATATTACACTCGTTTGCTTTCAAACTCCCAGAAAAATCTCAAGTTAGAAGATAAATCAGTTTTATGCTTTAGAAATTTCACTTCTGGCTCTAGAATGGACTCTAAGGATGAAAAATGCAACCAAGCTTCAGGTAAATACAGAAAAAAAAAAGTTAGTTTTATAATAATAATGTAAGGACAAGGCCACTTTTTATCATTGTCTTCCAATGAATTTAATTCTTAAAACAATTGTTAAAGTAATTAATTAAATACTAAATGTAAAAATGAATGTATAGAAGAATTTCCAAAGCATTTGGTACCTTTACACTCTTACATAACATCATATGATCTATATACAAGCCTATTATGTTATATAAATTTGTTTGTTTTAAGTTTAAATTTTAGTGTAGGTGATTTAAAATGTATTTTAACATTTAAAATACTGTATACTTTAAATAGAAAATGTTAGTATAATCAAATACAATATTACATAATAAGGATAATTTTCTGATTCTAATTTTTACTTCATTTCATTATGTTCAATGAATCTGTTTTCATATATATATATTATTTAAATATTAATCTGTTTGTAAAATTACAGTTGTGTATGTGAATTAATATCAACAGTTGAGATATAATGTTACTTTGATTAAAATTTGAGGAATTTATTATTAGTATATAGTGTATATAGTGTATTTTTGAATATTAGAAACAATTTGCATTTTATCTGTGTTAGTTTTGGCTTCATTTATTAATTTTGGTGGTGCCGTTTATTGTTTTGATTAGTTTTATCCAGGAATGGCACGGTGGATGGGGCTGAATTACCATGGTCGTGATCCTAAGTTGTGGGTGTTTCTGAGATCCCATACTTTGTCGAGATTCTTAAAAATAAATTTTAAATTGAAATAAAAAAATTTGTAACTAAAAATGTTATTTTATTTTTATACTGAGCATTTTTATACTAAGTTTTGTTTAAACAGTATTGGGTACTTTTTAAATTTCTCTTGATTTTTGGTATACAAGATCACTTATCAAAATCACATGATATCATCAAATGACAAGCTTTAAAGGTTGTCTTTTTGATGCACAAAGTAGCTAAATCTGAAAGCTTTTCATGTTTCATTCTTAATTCTTTTTAACTGAAAAGTATCCCTTCCTAAACAGTTTGTGCATGTTAGTCACTTAGGACCCAAACATTTTGAATGCCTAGGGTTATCTATAGCTTAGGTAAATCTAGTCCTGATAGCAAGAAAAGATTATACTACTACCTTTTAAACAGTTTGATTATTTTCTTGATTTACCTTATTGTACTATTTTTCCATGTATTGACAACTTATCAATAAAATATAAAACTGTTCTTTGATGTGCTTTATTGTTAGTTATGATATATCAAATAAATGAACGTTGATTATGATTTTTGCCGAAATGTGTTTTGAAAAGACAATAAACCATAGTTTATCATCGATTAAAAGGAATAAAGATATATGAATTAAATTTTTACTGTATAATTTTGTTAATAAGTTTAAAGCTATTTCCAAAGCCATATATTTAGAAGAAAATACAAAACTATGATTTTCTTACAAATACTGATCAACTAATGTTATTACATATTTAAAGTCTGTTTTAAAATATTACATCAATAATTTATGAAAAAGAAAAGCAGTTTGACTACAAATTAATACAAGTACTTTTGTCTTTATTATTGGTTTTGTCAGATATCTTTCTCTCCATTAGGATAAAAATTTGTTTTTTCCTCATAAAATGTATAGCAGTGAATTATTTTTAAATTTGTAATGGATTTATATAAAGAAGACTCAATAATTAGAGTTTATGACAAAGATGATCTCTAAAATAATCAATAGATCTCTAAAAATTAATTTATATAAATAATTTACTGTTATTGCAATTCATGTTTAAGATTCAAATGTACTGATTACATGAAAATAACTAGACTAGATTTTATTAAACATTGTGAACATTTTTCAAAATTAAAATATTGCTATTCTTTGTATTTTAAATTTTATGATGGTTTATAATATGTACAATTTATATTTTTGTCTTTCATCCAATATTCAAAATTTTGGTGAATTATAAAATCATACAAATATGAAATAAGATATTGAAACAATTTGAAAGAGTATAAAAAATCAAATCTAAATGTATCAAAAGAGCATGGAACAGAAAATTTAAAATACTGTATGCACTTGATTAGACCCACAGGTTTAAATTAATCTGTGGGTCTAATCGAGGGTAGCTGGAATGTGGGCTTAAATAAACCCACATTCCAGTTTCATTTAAAAAAAGTAAACCCACATGGGTTTATTCTAATCAAATTTTCCAATCTATTGACTGACTACTGTAAACAATCTATTGAAAATTGTAATTATGTAAATTATTGTTTGTGTCACATTTCTTGTTCTCCATGTTACTTTTTTAGACTTATATTTTTATTTTTACTTAATGACCTTTGTGGCTGCTCACACCAACACACACAACTTTTGAAAAAATAAACCCACAGATTCAAATATCCCTTTAGGCTTGAATAAACCAACACTCCAAATAGACTTTAGATCCACTTTGAGTCTTTTTTTTTTTTATTTTTTATTCAAGTGTGTGTAGTGTTTAAATTACATACATTTAAATAAAACTGAAAGAACAGCAGTAACATTGAAAGTTAACTATGAATCTGATGCTTTAATATAAATTTCTGTACAGGGAAATTTTGAGCTCTGCAAATATGTATTTTTCCAAAATTTTAGATAATAAATTTCATACATTTCTATATATATGATATATCAAAAATTCTTTTGATGTGTTTTTACATACTGTTGTAAATTCTTGCAACTTAAAAAAGGCCACAAAAACTATTATCTACTTATGTGCCATCTGTAACATGTTCTTTTTAAACAAAATGATCTAGAAATGTAACTTATTTGCTAGATTCATAATAATGTTTAATTATTTTATCATCAGCATCATCATTTTCTTTTGTCTTTGCTTTCTCCCATGTTTATATGGAGTCAAAATTCCCATCCTTAATCTGTCTTGTCTGCTTCTTTCTATCTCGGACATCGTCTCTCCAGAGTGTTTAATTAACTTATATTTATAATTTTAAAAACTGGTGAACATAATGATTACAAAAATAATTAGATTGTATACACATAAAGTGCTATTATAAAAATTATGGTAAAAATTTCAATAAAAAAGGATCTTATCCATTTCCAAGATAGATAACATTTTCAGTTATAACTTACAATGTTAATGGAGACTCTTATAAAGAAAAATTATGAAATTGCTAAACATAAACTGTAATAGTTTAATATTTTCATATTAATATTCAATTATTGCATTATTTCAAAGTTTTTTGCAGAGAATTTACATAAATTTTATTACAGAAGCTGCTTGAAATACTGTCTTTATGTCTAAATGCAATATTGTATAACACATTTGACATTGAAGATTGCAACTGAAAATATACTTGATCTCAAGCCTGGTTGATTTGTCAACTGATTTTTTAATAGGATATTTTATTTATTTTGAGTTCTTTGGGGCCATCCATTTATTATGTATAGTTTTTGGCTTCAGTTTGAAGAATTTGTAGACCTATAAATTCCAACTATCATCCATTTGTCTTTCCTTAATCTGGAGAACAGTGTTAGATAAATGAAATTCAAGACTAGATATGAAAAGCATAGGGGCAGAAGCCCTGATTAACTATATATGAACTTCCGATGCAAACCGGAAGTCATGCTTCAATTCAAAAATTTTCCCATGAAAGGAGTTAGCTACATAACTGGTACAACTCCATTGCTAATGGAAAAGTATTATGTACCGGGGCAAAATACTATAGTACTAATTTGAGGTGGAGAGCATATATTTTAAATTAAATAAATTAAAAATATGATTAAAAATTGCAGCCTGGCATTGTGACAAAGTCACAATAAATAATTGCTTGTTGTTATAGTTTTGTTTTATACAGTGATTTATTCTAGGTAGTTTATTGGTATTAATTATATAGCATTTTTTATGTAATATATTCAAATATAGTTTTTAAAAGACTTTTGATTTCCTCCCTCTGTGTACTGTGATATATTTTTGGCAAACTCCTCCTTTTTAATTACATATACAGTACAATACAATAGCAGTGGCATGCCGTCCGTGGAAGCATCACTTTCCTTGTATTTTCTAAAATATAAATACATATTGTGTGGTTATTTTCATATTTTAACATACTTTGAATTAATTAAAATTAATATTTTATTATAATCACATTATGTATTTTATTACAAATTTCTACACATGTAAAAAACAATGATAAGATTGCTATTATATTCAATATAAATTCATATATGCATATTCCCAATGAGAGCGTTGTATTGTTGAATATGGAACAGCTTCCATGGCAAACATTTTTGATGGTGTAAAGCAGCCAGATTTACACATTTGTGCATGTGCTTTACAGAGCACCAACTTCATATGGTTTAGCTCATGGATGCTACACACCAAAATATCGTATAATGTTTCCAATGATTCTATCCAGGGCTGGCACAACTTCCCTATCATGTACAATAGTTTATGAACCCTCTGATATTGAAACAATGGCTTAAAAAATATTTGCAGAACTCTTTTAACTGATAGTTTATTCATATGACTAATAAGTAGGCTTAAAAGACAAATATACATGCTACTGATATCACTAAAAAGTCCATATAGACAATGTCCCTTTCTGTCCATTGTATACAATACTGTACTTTTTATAACTACCTGTCAGTGGCATGCAGTGACATTTAATGATAGGGAAGCTGTGCTGGCCCTGGATAGAATCGTTGGAAGCATTATACTATATTTTGGTGTGTAGGATGCTACACCAAAATATGAGCATCCATGAACTAAACTGTGTGAGGTTGGTGCTCTGTAAAGCGCATGCATATAATCTGGCTGCTTTACACCATTCAAAAATTTTTGCCATGGAAGCTGTCCCATATTTGACAATACAACACTTCTGTTGGGAATATGAATATAGGAATTTATATCGAATATACAATGGCAATCTTATCATTGTTTTTTACATGTGTAGAAATTTGTAATAAAATACATAATGTGGTTGTAATAAAATATTAATTTTAATTAATTCAAAGTACGTTAAAATATGAAAATAATTGCAAAATATGTGTTTACATTTTAGAAAATAAAGTACAAGGGAAGCGGTTCTTCCACAGCTTCCATTCATAGCACACCACTGCTACCAGTTCTCCTTAAGCTGTAAACATGTAATTAATGAATGGCACCTATCATCCTTAAAAGTTTTTGTATAACTTTTTAAACATTTTGTGTAAAACAACTTTAACTAAATTATTATAACACAACCACAAACTGACTTGATTACAAAATCACCTACATTCACCTGTTTTTGATCATTTTTAATGACCTAAAATATTTGCATTTTGAAGAACTGAAGCTTGCTGATTTAAAAAGGCAAATGTAAGTGATTTTTCTAAATTATTATGTTTGAAAACAAGATGATGATTCTTTTTTCACGAGTTGTACAATTAGTATAATAAACTAAAAAACATTTTTCAGAAAGAAATGTTTGCTCATTTTCTACAATGAATACTTTCATCTTATATTTTGATAAAGTGATGAGAAATATAAGATGAAAGTATTCATTGTAGAAAATGAGCAAACATTTCTTTCTGAAAAATGTTTTTTAGTTTATTATACTAATTGTACAACTCGTGAAAAAAGAATCATCATCTTGTTTTCAAACATAATAATTTAGAAAAATCACTTACATTTGCCTTTTTAAATCAGCAAGCTTCAGTTCTTCAAAATGCAAATATTTTAGGTCATTAAAAATGATCAAAAACAGGTGAATGTAGGTGATTTTGTAATCAAGTCAGTTTATGGTTGTGTTATAATAATTTAGTTAAAGTTGTTTTACACAAAATGTTTAAAAAGTTATACAAAAACTTTTAAGGATGATAGGTGCCATTCATTAATTACATGTATACAGCTTAAGGAGAACTGGTAGCAGTGGTGTGCTATGAATGGAAGCTGTGGAAGAGCATCACTTNTCCTGTTCATCCACGTGATCAATGACTCATCCGAAGTAAAGTTAGAGTTACGAGCGGTGGGGGTTGAATAATTAACATTCTAATATATTACAACAATTCTCGGAAAACGAAATAAAGATTATTTATTCAAAATATTCAATTTCACTTAGTTTTAATGATTATTATCGTCGTCTTTTCGTCATATTGCAGATGCGCTTTATTAAATGTTTCAATTTAATCATCTTTAACGAATGAAATTAAATTTAAATCACTAATCAAAACTCAATTAAAGTGTATAAGACGTTTTAAACCAATTTATTTTTAGTATCTTAAATTCCTGTTTAACAATAAGATTAATGTAGAGTAGAATTTGGTCGACCTTCAGTTTTTCTGATAAGCCAATGCATTTCCTTCCTTTTTAATGAATTGCATAGTTTTAAGTCGTGCCATACGTTCCCCCGTTAAATATTACACTCGTTTGCTTTCAAACTCCCAGAAAAATCTCAAGTTAGAAGATAAATCAGTTTTATGCTTTAGAAATTTCACTTCTGGCTCCATAATGGACTCTAAGGATGAAAAATGCAACCAAGCTTCAGGTAAATACAGAAAAAAAAAAGTTAATTTTATAATAATAATGTAAGGACAAGGCCACTTTTTATCATTGTCTTCCAATGAATTTAATTCTTAAAACAATTGTTAAAGTAATTAATTAAATACTAAATGTAAAAATGAATGTATAGAAGAATTTCCAAAGCATTTGGTACCTTTACACTCTTACATAACATCATATGATCTATATACAAGCCTATTATGTTATATAAATTTGTTTGTTTTAAGTTTAAATTTTAGTGTAGGTGATTTAAAATGTATTTTAACATTTAAAATACTGTATACTTTAAATAGAAAATGTTAGTATAATCAAATACAATATTACATAATAAGGATAATTTTCTGATTCTAATTTTTACTTCATTTCATTATGTTCAATGAATCTGTTTTCATATATATATATTATTTAAATATTAATCTGTTTGTAAAATTACAGTTGTGTATGTGAATTAATATCAACAGTTGAGATATAATGTTACTTTGATTAAAATTTGAGGAATTTATTATTAGTATATAGTGTATATAGTGTATTTTTGAATATTAGAAACAATTTGCATTTTATCTGTGTTAGTTTTGGCTTCATTTATTAATTTTGGTGGTGCCGTTTATTGTTTTGATTAGTTTTATCCAGGAATGGCACGGTGGATGGGGCTGAATTACCATGGTCGTGATCCTAAGTTGTGGGTGTTTCTGAGATCCCATACTTTGTCGAGATTCTTAAAAATAAATTTTAAATTGAAATAAAAAAATTTGTAACTAAAAATGTTATTTTATTTTTATACTGAGCATTTTTATACTAAGTTTTGTTTAAACAGTATTGGGTACTTTTTAAATTTCTCTTGATTTTTGGTATACAAGATCACTTATCAAAATCACATGATATCATCAAATGACAAGCTTTAAAGGTTGTCTTTTTGATGCACAAAGTAGCTAAATCTGAAAGCTTTTCATGTTTCATTCTTAATTCTTTTTAACTGAAAAGTATCCCTTCCTAAACAGTTTGTGCATGTTAGTCACTTAGGACCCAAACATTTTGAATGCCTAGGGTTATCTATAGCTTAGGTAAATCTAGTCCTGATAGCAAGAAAAGATTATACTACTACCTTTTAAACAGTTTGATTATTTTCTTGATTTACCTTATTGTACTATTTTTCCATGTATTGACAACTTATCAATAAAATATAAAACTGTTCTTTGATGTGCTTTATTGTTAGTTATGATATATCAAATAAATGAACGTTGATTATGATTTTTGCCGAAATGTGTTTTGAAAAGACAATAAACCATAGTTTATCATCGATTAAAAGGAATAAAGATATATGAATTAAATTTTTACTGTATAATTTTGTTAATAAGTTTAAAGCTATTTCCAAAGCCATATATTTAGAAGAAAATACAAAACTATGATTTTCTTACAAATACTGATCAACTAATGTTATTACATATTTAAAGTCTGTTTTAAAATATTACATCAATAATTTATGAAAAAGAAAAGCAGTTTGACTACAAATTAATACAAGTACTTTTGTCTTTATTATTGGTTTTGTCAGATATCTTTCTCTCCATTAGGATAAAAATTTGTTTTTTCCTCATAAAATGTATAGCAGTGAATTATTTTTAAATTTGTAATGGATTTATATAAAGAAGACTCAATAATTAGAGTTTATGACAAAGATGATCTCTAAAATAATCAATAGATCTCTAAAAATTAATTTATATAAATAATTTACTGTTATTGCAATTCATGTTTAAGATTCAAATGTACTGATTACATGAAAATAACTAGACTAGATTTTATTAAACATTGTGAACATTTTTCAAAATTAAAATATTGCTATTCTTTGTATTTTAAATTTTATGATGGTTTATAATATGTACAATTTATATTTTTGTCTTTCATCCAATATTCAAAATTTTGGTGAATTATAAAATCATACAAATATGAAATAAGATATTGAAACAATTTGAAAGAGTATAAAAAATCAAATCTAAATGTATCAAAAGAGCATGGAACAGAAAATTTAAAATACTGTATGCACTTGATTAGACCCACAGGTTTAAATTAATCTGTGGGTCTAATCGAGGGTAGCTGGAATGTGGGCTTAAATAAACCCACATTCCAGTTTCATTTAAAAAAAGTAAACCCACATGGGTTTATTCTAATCAAATTTTCCAATCTATTGACTGACTACTGTAAACAATCTATTGAAAATTGTAATTATGTAAATTATTGTTTGTGTCACATTTCTTGTTCTCCATGTTACTTTTTTAGACTTATATTTTTATTTTTACTTAATGACCTTTGTGGCTGCTCACACCAACACACACAACTTTTGAAAAAATAAACCCACAGATTCAAATATCCCTTTAGGCTTGAATAAACCAACACTCCAAATAGACTTTAGATCCACTTTGAGTCTTTTTTTTTTTTATTTTTTATTCAAGTGTGTGTAGTGTTTAAATTACATACATTTAAATAAAACTGAAAGAACAGCAGTAACATTGAAAGTTAACTATGAATCTGATGCTTTAATATAAATTTCTGTACAGGGAAATTTTGAGCTCTGCAAATATGTATTTTTCCAAAATTTTAGATAATAAATTTCATACATTTCTATATATATGATATATCAAAAATTCTTTTGATGTGTTTTTACATACTGTTGTAAATTCTTGCAACTTAAAAAAGGCCACAAAAACTATTATCTACTTATGTGCCATCTGTAACATGTTCTTTTTAAACAAAATGATCTAGAAATGTAACTTATTTGCTAGATTCATAATAATGTTTAATTATTTTATCATCATCATCATCATTTTCTTTTGTCTTTGCTTTCTCCCATGTTTATATGGAGTCAAAATTCCATCCTTAATCTGTCTTGTCTGCTTCTTTCTATCTTGGACATCGTCTCTCCAGAGTGTTTAATTAACTTATATTTATAATTTTAAAAACTGGTGAACATAATGATTACAAAAATAATTAGATTGTATACACATAAAGTGCTATTATAAAAATTATGGTAAAAATTTCAATAAAAAAGGATCTTATCCATTTCCAAGATAGATAACATTTTCAGTTATAACTTACAATGTTAATGGAGACTCTTATAAAGAAAAATTATGAAATTGCTAAACATAAACTGTAATAGTTTAATATTTTCATATTAATATTCAATTATTGCATTATTTCAAAGTTTTTTGCAGAGAATTTACATAAATTTTATTACAGAAGCTGCTTGAAATACTGTCTTTATGTCTAAATGCAATATTGTATAACACATTTGACATTGAAGATTGCAACTGAAAATATACTTGATCTCAAGCCTGGTTGATTTGTCAACTGATTTTTTAATAGGATATTTTATTTATTTTGAGTTCTTTGGGGCCATCCATTTATTATGTATAGTTTTTGGCTTCAGTTTGAAGAATTTGTAGACCTATAAATTCCAACTATCATCCATTTGTCTTTCCTTAATCTGGAGAACAGGGTTAGATAAATGAAATTCAAGACCAGATATGGAAAGCATAGGGGCAGAGGCCCTGATTAACTATATATGAACTTCTGATGCAAACCGGAAGTCATGCTTCAATTAAAAAATTTTAGCTACATAACTGGTACAACTCCATTGCTAATGGAAAAGTATTATGTACCCGGGGCAAGCTACTATAGTACTAATTCGAGGTGGAGAGCATATATTTTAAATTAAATAAATTAAAAATATGATTAAAAATTGCAGCCTGGCATTGTGACAAAGTCACAATAAATAATTGCTTGTTGTTATAGTTTTGTTTTATACAGTGATTTATTCTAGGTAGTTTATTGGTATTAATTATATAGCATTTTTTATGTAATATATTCAAATATAGTTTTTAAAAGACTTTTGATCTCCTCCCTCTGTGTACTGTGATATATTTTTGGCAAACTCCTCCTTTTTAATTACATGTACAGTACAATACAATAGCAGTGGCATGCCGTCCGTGGAAGCATCACTTTCCTTGTATTTTCTAAAATATAAATACATATTGTGTGATTATTTTCATATTTTAACATACTTTGAATTAATTAAAATTAATATTTTATTATAATCACATTATGTATTTTATTACAAATTTCTATACATGTAAAAAACAATGATAAGATTGCTATTATATTCAATATAAATTCATATATGCATATTCCCAATGGGAGCATTGTATTGTTGAATATAGGACAGCTTCCATGGCAAAAATTTTTGAATGGTGTAAAGCAGCCAGATTATAGGCATTTGTGCATGTGCTTTACAGAACACCAACTTCATACGGTTTAGCTCATGGATGATACACACCAAAATATCGTATAATGTTTCCAATGATTCTATCCAGGGCTGGCACAACTTCCCTATCATGTACAATAGTTTATGAACCCTCTGATATTGAAACAATGGCTTAAAAAATATTTGCAGAACTTTTTTAACTGATAGTTTATTCATATGACTAATAAGTAGGCTTAAAAGACAAATATACATGCCACTGATACCACTAAAAAGTCCATGTAGACAATGTCCCTTTCTGTCCATTGTATACAATGCTGTACTTTTTATAACTACCTGTCAGTGGCATGCAGTGACATTTAATGATAGGGAAGCTGTGCTGGGCCTGGATAGAATCATTGGAAGCATTATACTATATTTTGGTGCGTAGGATGCTACACCAAAATATGAGCATCCATGAACTAAACCGTGTGAGGTTGGTGCTCTGTAAAGTGCATGCATATAATCTGGCTGCTTTACACCATTCAAAAATTTTTGCCATGGAAGCTGTCCCATATTCGACAATACAACACTTCTGTTGGGAATATGAATATAGGAATTTATATCGAATATACAATGGCAATCTTATCATTGTTTTTTACATGTGTAGAAATTTGTAATAAAATACATAATGTGGTTGTAATAAAATATTAATTTTAATTAATTCAAAGTACGTTAAAATATGAAAATAATTGCAAAATATGTGTTTACATTTTAGAAAATAAAGTACAAGGGAAGCGGTTCTTCCACAGCTTCCATTCATAGCACACCACTGCTACCAGTTCTCCTTAAGCTGTAAACATGTAATTAATGAATGGCACCTATCATCCTTAAAAGTTTTTGTATAACTTTTTAAACATTTTGTGTAAAACAACTTTAACTAAATTATTATAACACAACCACAAACTGACTTGATTACAAAATCACCTACATTCACCTGTTTTTGATCATTTTTAATGACCTAAAATATTTGCATTTTGAAGAACTGAAGCTTGCTGATTTAAAAAGGCAAATGTAAGTGATTTTTCTAAATTATTATGTTTGAAAACAAGATGATGATTCTTTTTTCACGAGTTGTACAATTAGTATAATAAACTAAAAAACATTTTTCAGAAAGAAATGTTTGCTCATTTTCTACAATGAATACTTTCATCTTATATTTTGATAAAAGTGATGAGAAATAAAAAATATTTACAAATGTTAAGAAAATAATTACCAATTTAATGAAGACATAGTATAAGATCATAATAAAATATTTTCATAATCTTATACTGTGTTTTTCATTCAAGTGGTGAATTCCTTGTTTTTAATGAAAATTTTAATGTGACTGTCTGATAATTCATCAGCTGTTAGTTGGTGAATTACCAGAAATAAATTTGTACAATTACAGGAAATAAAATGTGATTTCTGCTTTAATACTGAATTGTTTAATGAAAATGAAGTACACATAAATTTATAGAAATGAATAGAATTTGAACTCAATAATATGAAATAATTATTAAAACTAAAGAAAAATGTATTGTTTAATAAGTACCAATTTGTAATATATATTGTAGTAAATATTTAAAACTGGTGATAGAATTGTAATTCTAATTTTAGTCAATAGCTAAGATAGTTAATACTATTCCTATAACCCATTTTACTAGTAAGTAATAAATATATGAAGATGATAGCTTCATTAAATTAATAATGACTCTAATTTTAATAATTCATAATAATTCTAAAATAAATGTATCTTATTAATTAGTGCACTATTGTAGATCATAATAATAAATTTAATAATTCCAATTATTTTTAAAATTATATTACAGAAAATGAAACTGACCGTGCTAAAATAAAACTGTCAGAAGAAGAATGGAAAAGAAAATTAACCCCAGAGCAATATTATGTATGTCGCCAAAAAGGAACTGAACCTGTGAGCATAATATTTACAGATATAAAAAAATAGTGCATATAATTAAAACTAATATGTATATTGTATAGAATTGTATTGGTAAAACATAGTTTTGATCCATTCGTAATTAAATCAGAAGTCAAATTCTCTGTCTAAACTTCTTAAGAAAGCATATCTTCAAAAATGTTTTGGTGAAATATTTTTGAGGAATTCATATATCCACTGTTAAAATTATTAAAAGTTAGCATAAAATTGGATTTTATTAAAATTTTTTACTGATTTTAAAAATGTACAACTTCATTAAAAATTATTTAATTTCTGAAAAAAATGTAGATTTTTAGAAAGTTATTAATATAGTATTTTAAATAAAATTTTATCTGATTTTTTTTAGTAAGCAAATCAATTTGATTGTATGTGTTAATTTCTAATTCTTTTCAGATAATGATATTTATGTGTTCAGGAATTTTATAAGTTTTATTACAGTATTTTGACTTGTTAACAGAATTGATTAATAGTTATTAAAAAAGTAATATCTAATTTTGAAGATTTTGAAAACATTTTATTGTTATATTGAAATAAAAATTAAATTAATTAATATTTCAAATCCAAATGTTTTTACTTCAGTATTTCTTATGCAATATTAATCAATAATTCCATGTCATATTCAAAGTATTTGCAATAACTATTAATGCTTTATACTATGATTTTAACTGATAATCAACAGGTATGTAATTGATATGTATGTTTAGCATTTCCTATCATTTTAATGAGTTTGAAAATAATATACAGGTAACCCCCGTATAACACGGCACTTCTATAGCACGGATTCACTCTAACACGGTTCGAGAATTGGTACCATCCCCCGTATAACACGGTACTTTTATAGCACGGATTCACTCTGACATGGTTCAAGAATTGGGTAAAACCCTTGTACAACAGGAAATGTAATAAATTTTTACATACTTAAGTAATAATAGTTTGTAAGTAATAATAGTAAATACTATTAGTACTTAAGTATGTAAATTTTCTCTTCTCGCCTTCTGTCGATACACGTGGTCCTTCTCGAAACTTGTTTCAATGTTGCCAGATCGCGACGCTTCTGCTTCTGATGTTGCCGAATGTTTTTCCCTTATTCCATACTTGCTTTATTCTTCATAAGTGCTTAGCACCATATAAGGAAATTTATAAAGACCTTTTAACTAGAAGCAAGCAATCTAAAATTACATACATTTTGCAAAAGGTAAAGCATGGATCTGAAGATAATGCAGAAAAATGCTCAGAGGATAAGGATAACTTGCCAAAAAGAAAACGCTCTCGGTTAATTAATAGTGTTTTTAGTGATGACGAAGAAAACATTGTTTAATTTATATTAATATGTATCACTTAAAAAATTTTAATGAAGATATTTATCTTAATTATGAAAATATACTAGCATGTTTTTTAATTTTTGGAACCTAACCCTCCTTTTCGTATTAGTTCTTTGTTTCGTATAACATGGATTCGCATAACACGGCAATTTTTTGGAACGTAATTACCGTGTTATACGGGGGTTACCTGTAGCTTATTTCTAGTACTGCAACTCTTTAAATTTTGGAAATTTACAATAGTAGTAAATAATAATGATTACCATAAATGTTTTGCAGACAGTCTGTAAGCTAAAGTATAATATTTCTTGCATACATTTTTGCTAATCTGCATTTCTTTCAGATTTGCAAATTTAGTATTGAATTAAATTTAAATAAAAGATTGTATGGCATCTTTTTTATTTTTTTTTTCAATAATTTTATTAGATTATATTACAAAATCAAATTTACATTTACATAATAATAAACAATTACAAATTATAAACTTGGCCTTTATCAAAATTTATATATAAAAATTGTATAAGAAATTGTAGAACTAAAATTAAGATTCCTAAAATGAAATAGCTCTTACTCTAACACTTTTCTTTATAGTCTGTTATTCAAATATTTCAGTTCTTCCTGCATCTAAATCTCTGCTGGTACTGCCATCATTAAACACTAATAATTTTTACATAATAGTAAATAAATAAAAATTGTAAATATGGCCTTTGTGAAAATTTTAATTGTACAATTTATTATACAATTTTTATATGAAATCAGAATTTTGAATTTAAAATTTTGAATTATGTTAATAAAATTCTTACTTTGATTATAATCATTTAAGGATTTAATATTAAAATGTTAAAAATTACAATATACAATCTTAAGTTAATAAATTTTTAAAGTGAGTATTGTATCGATTTGGATGGATTTAAAATTATATAATCTAACAGAACAATTTATCTTAGATTTTTTAATATACATTGAATATATTCAATCTTTTATATTTATCAAGATATGATATTTATTACAATAAAATAATTACGATAAAATGTTATTATAATACAATAAATTGCATGATGATTATTACACAACTACATCATCAGAATTTGAATATGAATGAATTTTTAGTAATTATAAAACTTGTACATAACAGTACAGTATTATTCTGATTTTTTTTCACAACAGATTTCTTTCATTAAAGGACAGTTTAAATTACAGGTATACCTCAAATTACGTCGTTTCGAGTTACGTTGTTCTCGATTATACGTTGTTTGTCAAAAAATATATGGAAAAATAAAAATCAAGTTTAAGTCATTTTATTTGACTTTATGTCCATCCACCACACTAGAAAAGTGTTAAAGCACATAAAATCATATTAAAATATGTACATTTACAGTAAATGTTAATATAATCATCATAAATCCTAGAGAACAAAACATGAAAACATTTGTGTTTCTGTATTGTTGTCTTATTTAATGATTTTAATTGCTCAATATTGGTGTTTTTAGTGACAAGTAAATTCGACTTACGTCGTTTTTTGACTTAAGTTGCCTCTCTTGGAACCAATTACAGACGTAAGGCGAGGTATACCTATAATAGAAATTATTGTTGAAACTTCATTCACTGAATCTGATTTTCAGCTATTTAAAAATTTTTGTTTTTACAAGTTTAATTTAGTGTAAAATATAATATAGCTTAACTATTTCTCTTTTAATAATTTATTTTTAAATATAGAATAACAATATTAATTATTACTATAGTAAAATTAGTTCTTTTAAAAAACAGAATAAGTGTCCTGGAATTCTTAAATGGAAACATTTATTTCATGCATTATCAAGGATGAGTTTGATATCATTATTAATTTAATCATTACATATAAAGCTATACATTTTATTTGTTTTTTTTTTTAAGATTTGATTTTCCAATAGTCTTCTTGAGATATTAATTTTTTATTTCATTTTTTATAGCCTTTTACTGGTGAGTACAATCATCATTGTGAAGAAGGAACTTATACTTGTGTTTGCTGTGGAGTAGAATTATTCAGGTATAATATAAATTAATCTTATAATTAATATTATATTGATATAAAATTTATTCTTGTTTGAAAATTTCAAAAATATTTGTCTGATGAAAGGTTTTTAAAAACTTTATACCTTTAATCAAGAAGAAAATATCTTTTAGAGTTAAATATTAATTATATTAAGAAGTTTTGCTCAGAAAATGTCATTTTTGTTCAGAGAAACAAGATCAAAATGAAAATGATATTCTTCAAACAAACTTATGTATTGTAATTGTTAAAATTGTTTGTCTCTGCACTTTTTTAGCAATATTAAATTTTGAATTTTGAAAACAATAGAAATACAGTAGACTGTCTAAATCAAACCTCCTTGAAATTCTTGCTAATTCAAATTTTGAGTTATTTTTTTCTCAACTTAACTTCTTTAGACTCAATGCATTCTGTTTATATAAGTCAATATAGTTCATAGATCACATTTTACTAACTTGATATCTAAAGACCAGAGACTTTATTTCAAGTCTAATTTTGTATGCTTTATTTTTTCGTATTTTCAAGGTATTTGTGTTTTAAAGCACTAAGAATAAAATTGTTATTTTTTTAAATTTTGAAAGTTTAAAAATGTAATGAACATATTTGTAATTTGACAACTTACTGAATTATTGGCCAATTAAATTTATGGGTTGGTCTATATGTATCTCCTTATATGGATCTAAACATTCACACTATAAAGTTTGAATTTCATATTGACATTTTCATAACTGATGGTCAATACATTTAATGGCCACTATTTTCATTACTAAGTAGGTACATAGAAATGATGAACAAGAGAAAAAGATATTGTTGATAATATCAATAAAAAATATATTTTATCATAATGACATGGAAGAAGGCAAAAAGAAACATAATATTCCATTAACTACTTTGTCTATATATCTGATAAGCAAGGAGATTTTAGAAAACTTCAGAAAAGAATCACAGAACAGAAAAGTAAGCATAAACATGAGTAACTAAATGATGAAATTTGTGTGTAGAAGTGAATTGTACAGTGTAGAGACAAGAATATTTCTACCAATGGAAAACTTATCTGAATTGTTTGAATTTTTTTTTCTAACAGTTAACAAATTGAATTCAAAGCAAAGTGGGGTGTGACTATTATTAACTATTTCATGTTGCTTAAATTTATTCAAACTCGGTGGTGAAAATACAGAAATGTGAGAGTTTTGCATGAACTGATTTACAAGAAAAGGTTTACCAGAAATTGTACAGAAACATATGCTAAAATCATCTGGAGTATATGAAATGATCTTTTTTAAATGTTTGCCTAAAAAAATATTGTTCAAAGGTGATTCATGCCACAGAAATAAAAAATAAAAAGAACATGTAACTCTTCTTTTGGAAACAAACCTGACAGGCAATGAAAAACTTCTATTTTTAGTAACTGGAAAAAATCTTTAAAATGTTGATGTTTCTGCAATATTGACATTACCTATATAATAAGCACCAAAAAAAAAAGAAAGCATGGATGATGTCAGTGCTTTTTTTTCTAACTAGCTGAAAAAATGGCTGGATGGCTGAGTGGTCAAGGTGGCAGCCTCCACTTTGGGGAGACCCAGGATCAAATCCAGATGGGTCAAAAAGCCCCAGAAATTTTTCAGGTGGTGGTCTGTCCAGATGTGTCATCCCTGTCCTCACCACCTGGCTGCCATATTGTGGGCTTGCTAAAAGACCTCTTTTAGCGAGTCCACTAAGAGGCAAGCTTCTTAGTGCCCACACGGCAGATGATAAAATATTCTAGTACAGACAATATTCAGATCTCTGCAGCAGGGACTAGTCAAACATTTTCCTTACACAATCAAAAATCCACAAGAAATGCCAAAATTTCTTACTCAGGGCATCACATATTTGAAACTCAAAAATACCACTACCAGAAATACTATACAATGCCTTCCTACACTTTAGAAAATACTCACTTCATGCAACAAAAACAAAATATATCTCACATAGAACAACACAACATAAACAAAGACTGAAATAGAAACCAAATGGAGTGCAAAGAACAGTTATTTATAAATTCAGTTGTTCTTCAAGTACAGAAATAACACAGAAACCTACACTTAGCATTTTTATGGGCTTCAAAAAACAATCTGGGACAAGATGTATTTATGGGTGGTGTCAAATTAGCAGCTTTGGCTCTAATAATCCTATGGATTATATGCTGTAAACTGTCAGATCAACACTTACAACATCAATCTTATTCACTATTCAGTTTTATATCTGTTTTCTTCTGTTCCTATGTTTAAGGTGATGATGTCTATCAGCAACATTTTGATAATCAAAGGCTTCCCAATGCATATTTTTCTATATTTTCAATTGCATCAATTGAGCTTATATTGAGCAATAATTATTTAATGCTCAATAATATAATTTATTTAGAACAACAGATCTCCCAATGGTTTCTCCTTGTCCTCAATGTTGGTGGAGAAATACTAATGAGAAGTTGAAATATTTTATATTCTGAATTTCCATCACTCTTAATTTTCCAGTCTTATATTTATGTTGATAATATCCTTATTACATGGGAGGTGTCAACAGAAATTCTTGTTTGAATCTGTACATAAACTAAATATATAGATCCTTAACTGCACAACACACTGGGATGAATATAAAATACGACTTTGTTAACCATTAACCAGTGTGAATACAATTAACATTTGAGTGACGAAAATTTTTGTAACCCCTTCTGGGCTCTTCTTCAGGCTTTTTTTTTTTTTTAGTTTGAAACAAGCTGGCAGTTAACATTTGAATATAAAATTGAATGGTAAGGCTTCGAATACCATATGTGCACTCTTTAAATAAGATTGAAAATTAAATATTGTTGTCTAGTAAAGCCTACTATGCCATTGAAAGACACATCTCTTCCCTAAAATTAATGTAGGCAGTTCTGCAGCAAGCCTTAAAAATTTCAATCACTTCCAACCACTTGGTGTTCTGGGTGCAGGGTGGTAAGGATAATTTGGGCTCCAGGGAAGTCTGCCGTAATATCCGGGTCCATAAAAAAAAAAAGCCTGAAGAAAAGCCCAGAAGGGGTTATGAAAACATTTGTCACTCAAATGTTAACCATATTCACACTGGTTAATGGTTGATGGGAGTCGTATTTTATCTATAGATCCTACCATTAAATTCTGTTGACTGTGAAACTGAGCAATCATAATTTAAATCTAAAAAGGAAATTGTGTATCTCTATGAATAATAATTAAGTTTTGTTATATATGACAGGTTTAATATTTCACCCACTATAATCCCTAATAAATTGTTCCAGACACAAGTATATAAACATAGAAGATATGGTTGCCAGTACATGATATGCAGACCAACATTTTCAGCTGATTTATTACAAAAAGAAATGAATACTATCCAATTTGCTTTGATCATGTCTGGATATTATGGTTTCAGCATATGTAGTTAAACTTACTAAAGTGCAACATTTGTTGTTCCCATTTGGATGTCTCTTTTTAAACTTGATTGTTTTTATTCACCATCCATCTCTTTTGTAACTAAATTATCAGTATGGATAGTTACAATATTTAAAAACATGGATACGTATGATTGATTGTTCCTTCAACTTATACAGAGCTTGCAAAACATGTTTTGGAAGATGGATATACTCTACATTAGAAGGATGTTACATTGTTAGAGTATCTGACATTTCTCAAAATAAAGATTTGTTTTATGTTACTGTCTTCACTGCAACTATGCAGGCAGACTAACACTCTCACACACAGGAATATGAATTCACTAGAAATTTATGTGGTGGTTAAATATTTTACATTTCTTTATAATACTAACAATTATAAGACACTAATTGGTTATTTTAATTTTTTTACTTGGCATGTGAGAATTTTAAAATTGAAATGTTCTAAATATTTTGTGTATGTCAAAAGTATTTGAGTGCTTTATGAAGTGATGATAATTAGTTAATTTACTAAGAATAAACTGAGTTTCTTATCTTTACATTGGTATAATCCATCTTTATTTTGTTTAATGTTTAACATGTCTATACAGTAAATCTCATGGTTTTTAATAGTCCTGAAAAATCAATAATCGGCTTTTTCACAAATCTTTATTGAATTTTGCAAAAATCTTTAAATTATATGCAATCTGAACACTTCCAATATTACTGTACATTTTACACCAGTGCATACTGCTGATTTTTTCATGCACACACTAATCAATCTAATGATGATAGTGCATGACTTTATTTGTTAATATCTGAATAATGTAACAGTATAGTCAATAAATAAATTATTTTATAGCCCTAACTGTTATTTGTATTAAACAATTTAAAAAAAAAAAAAAAAAATTTGGGCATGATTTATATATTGAACCTGACATTAAAACTCATTAATCTAAGTGATCTCTTAACATCTGGGATATAGGATTGACATAGCCATGTAAAATTTAACTTTTGACTTAAGGGTATCAAATTGAATGAAAATGTCAATGTCAAACATTTCCTACATTGATCCTTGTACCAAAACTAACCATTTGCTGTCATCTCTTGATCTCACATTAAACGGAACAAAAATATTACAAGTGCCTGATCATCTAGTGAAAAATATATTTTAATTGTTAACCTTTCAACAGTAGAATCGTCATGTATGATACTACACCCCTTAGTAATAGAGAATAAATATGCAAAATTTTCTCATAACTGTTTACAAAATCTTTTTCTGAAAGAGTAATGTCTAGTAAAGAAATGTAACAATAAAAAAAGACTTAATTCATGTGAATTTTTTTTCACAGTAGTTTAGGCTAGTTTTTGGTGATACTCCCAAAAGCATTTTACCTATATATTTGTCCCTCACCACTGCCACACGATCGCCCTTGATGAATATATTCATCGCTCACTGCTGAGTGGTTAACTTTGAATATCAATGAACAGGAAAAACTTAAAAATTTGGTATAGATCTTAGTCAATACCAAATTTTAAGAATTAAAGGAGAGACTAGACTGGAAGATTTCATAATGATTTGAAGATTAGAATTTAAAAACATGACTTTACCATTTTTTCTGTATCATTAAACTGCACTATAACAATTAGTCAAATCTTAAAGCTTTTAATTAGTAGTAGTAGTAGATTTTTAAAAATTTGTATTATTAAATAATTGTGTGTAATATTTGATCATCATTGATGATTGAAATTTTCAGTTCTGATACCAAATATGATTCTGGTTGTGGATGGCCAGCTTTTCATACTGCTCATGGTGCTAAATCTGGTGATGAATCCCAAGCCAATGTAGTCAGAAAACCCGATAATTCTCTTGGGCGAAAGCGTACCGAAGTACTTTGTAAACAGGTAATTTTAAATAATTTTGTTGTTGTTTTGTTTTAACTATATTTTACACTAATATAGTTAGAAAATCTATTGCATTAGTAAGACCTATGAATATTTTACAATTGTAATTGAAAATCAGGTCTGAAAAGCTGAAATAGATTTTTTTGCTATTTCATTTGTTTAATTTGTAAAAACTTAAATTTTGCAATGAAATGTTTCCTTGATTCAATGTTATACCTTTAGAGATTGCAATATCACTTTTTTGGTATTTTTCTAATTTTGAAAATAAGTTTAAATTATATAAAACATACTTATCCTTTTAATAACAATTGTCACATAGAAAATAAAGTGCTAAAATATAATTATGTATAATTTAATAAAATCATCTGTCAATATTTTTCAGTTTTTCATTGTTTTGTTTGTTAATTATTGCAATGGCATAGACAGCATATCATAGGAATAAGAAACTTACACTACATAATGGTATCATTTGTAGACTTTCTTATCATTTAATTTAGAAGTTTTTGAGTTCAACAATAGTCTAAATACCAATTTATTTCACTTATACAGTATACTTCATACATGTACTGGTATTTATTAGTGAATTTGCAATTGTAAAAAATGGAATTTGAAGAAATCAAAAAAGTAATGCACTTAATTTAGTTTTGTATTTTTCATCTGAGAGAGAAAGAATACTCGTGCCAAAATAATTAAAACTGCAAGATTTACTAGAAGTAAATATGCACATGGTTGACTTGTATAAAAGAGGGTTAGAATCTGAAGTATTCATACTTGTGTTTTTCATTTGCAATGTGTTTTTGATTTTAAAAATTAAACAAGTGTTCAAGTTTAAAATTAAAAGTGACCAATTATTATTTTCCTCCAGAAGTGACCCAAAGTTTCAGATCAAGAATTAGCCAATCTTTAGTTTTTGATGGAATAACTCCAATGTATTTTGAATGTCTGAAGATCTTCATATGTTACAAGCACAGTTTTACTTCTAGCACAATATGGAAAATGGAGATTACAGCAAATCTCTTTGCTCTATAATATTCCATGAAAAAAAGAAATAGGAAAAGATTTGGCTTCATTAAAGTGTATTCACCAAGTTTATAAATATTAGCATTCACCATGTAGGTACTTAATAATTATGATAGATAGACTTCAACCTTTTGCAGACTAACATTTAAGTTGTCACGAAGTTGGAGTCTTCAAGCTAGCAGTTCAACAACAGCTGAAAAATGCATTAGTCTCATTATTTCTATAGTAGATATGCTGTAATGAAGCCAATAATCCTCTGCCATCCAGAAATTTTGCCTTTTTTTTTTAGAGCATATGAATATTTGGAATACCAACTATAAATAACATTCCTTTTGGGGATAACACTTTTGTAGAGAGCTTAGATTCATTATTTTTTTGGGATCACATTGACCTGAAGTAACAAAATTTACTAATTCTGTATTCAAAAAACATTAGTTTAAACCAGTCATTAATACTTTTTGCAAGTTGAATTGAATGCAATATAAGAAAAATCTGAACACTGGTATTGCAATCTCTATACCATGCATACTCTATTTACATTAACTAACCAAGACGGGTCTGTAGTTTGCATTCTACTTAAAACAGTTTTAGATTTATTTGAATGAAAATTATCATCATTATTAATACAAAATGCCAATTATACCAATGTTTGATGTTTATTTACATTTTTTTTTTCCTTGCATTGTCTTAAAGTGTGAAATTTTTAATAAAAGTTAGGTTCTCATAAGTGTATATTTTAACAAAGATCACGGTGTCAAAATTATAGTATATAAACTTTAACATGCAAATTGTCATTTATTTTGTATTATGATATGTATGGTTGAATGACATTATCAAATGTAAATTTTTTCTTGAGTAATGAAGATGGTATTCTAATTACAGTGTGACAATCAACATATTGCGATGTTCACTGTAGATTAATATAAATCTCAGCACATTCATAGTTTCTTGAAGAAAGAACTATTAACTTCATTTTTTAGCAAACATTAATGTTCAGTATTAGACCATTTAGTATTTTATCATAAAGTTTAATTTCCACATCTGTAAACAGAATTATTTCATTTTCTGTAAAATGTTTCTCATGTTTAATAATTTATTAAACTCTTCTAGTGCAACGCTCATCTCGGACATGTCTTCAAAGATGGTCCGCAACCAACTGGTGAACGTTTCTGCATCAATAGTGTGGCTTTAAATTTCAAGTCCAAAAAATGAGATGATAGCAATTATATTTTGTTATAAGTATATGATGGTTATAATTGTTGAATTTTGTTGTTGATTTAAAATTTAATAAAGTTTAGTTCAGTTACATTATTGTTAATAAAATATGCTGTGCTACATATTTTTAAAATCCAGCAATGAGTTGCATAACTTTCCTGGCAAAAACACTTAATTTTAACAGATGGTGGCACCAAAGTTTTATTATAAAATGGCAAAAAGCTTATGATATTTTATTAATTTTGAGGGTAGAGAAGTTTTATAAAATAACATTGTAAATGCTAATAATGAGCAAAATTTTCATTAAGTCCAACCCCACTCAAGATATGATAAGTGCCCCTCTTTTCCCATAAAAATGTAGTAGCATCAAACCTCCCTGCAAAATTTGTTCCTTTTATCGAAAATTTCTAAAGTTAAGCTTCAAAGTGGGTGAAAGAAAATCATGCTCCCCATACAATGAAAATTCCCCCCATTTCTTGCTGTTTCAAAGTCCAGAGTCCAAAATATAAAAATCTTGGGGGGGGGGAGATTTTTTTGACATTGCTATACTTTCCCTGTTATAACAGCCAGGAATGTAAAAAAAAGATAGAGGCAGCCATGTTTCACTTTTACAGTAGTAGTCTTTACCCTATAGATATTTTTATTCCAACAATCAGAAATATCCCATACAGTGACTGATCTGAAAATACATTCTCCAAATCACTAATTTTTCTGTGCAAAATACTTAAAAATTTTATTCTGTTAATAATTGGAATAAGCCTATATATTTTTTATTTTGAATATGACTATTTGATCTTTATCCCCTTTTAAAAAAGGGGACAAGGATGAATTAGTTCAATAACAATTACTGAACATGATGATTATATATATAATCATGTGTTGACCAAAAAACAGTAATTACAGCAAAAAATTTATAGACTTTTTTTATGTAAGATTTCAGGCATGATATCAAGTTTATATGCACAACTAAATTTTTTTTACTCTCTAGAATTCAAACACTTAATTCTATACATAGTATTTCCAAGCAAACAAGAATATGCTCTTATGTGTAAATTGCTTCTTTTTGAAACATGTCCTGCAAGAATATACCTCATATATAAGAACAGCCAGCTTGTTTTGGCTTATAAGCTTGTATTGTTGTCTCATGTAAATTAAATGTATGGATACAATAACCATTCAGCAACATCTCTGCAATAACCATTGTTAAAACTAAGCAGCCAAAACAATTTTTTTTTACAGTATTGGAAGAATTAATAAAAAAATGCAAGTTGTTTTTAGATACTTTTCAGAATATAGTACCTCTTATATTCACAGAAATACAATATTTTATGATCGTACCATTATACTGATGTCATATACAAACTTATTCTTTATGACACGATACCTTTCATTTTTGACTAAACATTATATCATATTTATCTATGGTCTCCAATTACAGCTGTGAAAAAAATGGAAGAACCATATCAGTAGCTTATAATAGATAGAACAATGAAATAAGTAATGATTTTATTTTCAAAATTATATAAATTTTAGCAGTGACAACACAATACAATCATATAATGTTATATACAATCATAATAAATTTATTTTTAAAATATAAAAAAATATTCTATTAAATAATTTGTAATTTTATAAAAATTGCAGTTTTACAATGTATTGAAATTAAAGAAGTGCATATATCTAATTTGATTATACTTTAAAACAAATACAATCATGATTAGAATTATTATTTGCATTTGAAAATTGAAGAATTTTTACTTAATTTAAATAAAAATTTTCCTTTTAATTTCTCTTCCAAAATCACTTTGACTTGATCAATCAATATTTTCTACTTACAACAACTATTTATATAGCTATAATAATTTTAAATGTGCTTTAAATCAATGACTAGAGATGAAAATTTCTAACAATTATAAATTCTATTAACAAAATTAATATTAAAGTATTCAACAATTGAAAAAAACAAAGCAAATTATACATTTAAAAATACTGACTAAATATTAAGACACTTTGGCATGTTCTTTGGCAATTTCCTTCATTGTTAACACATTTATGTAGTAGTTTCATTATAGTGAATGACATAGTAATCGTGATAATATGCCAATATACATAAGGGTTGGCCAATAATCAACGACACCCAAACTGCCATATTTCCGTAATCTTTATGCAGATATCGACTAATGACCAAAGCAAATGGCACCTGAAAGAAAAGATATTTGTAAAAAATTTGTTATTAGTATCTCAGAATTACATACAATTATAAGAAGGTGAAATGAAAAACATACTTGACTAAGCATTCCAAAAAATGCCCACGATCGAAACATTTTCAACGGAAAACTGACTAAGTACTAAAAAGCAAATAGAATGTTAGTAAAAATGAGAATACTGTAATTGATAATTTTGAATGAAATTACATACAGATATGAAGCTAAAATTTAAATCTTTATTCTGAAACAATAATCAACATGTCTCAATAATTATTGGTTACATTGAAAGTTATTTTCATCATATGCATTTGAAGTATGAAATTGTACATGTAAATAAGTTTTTATAAATATGAAAAATATATTTCTCATAATATACAATATATTAGATAATAATAATAATTTGTATATGAGAGATTTTAAACTTTTATACCTTAAAACAGCTTTATAAACATCATTTTGTAACTTTTTAAATATTTTAATATTTTCTCTTGTTAATAATAAATGATTAAATAAAATAAACACTAGTAGTTCTGAATTAACATAGTAGATGATAACATTTCTCTTTCAAAGAACATAAGTAAAAATCTCTTTTCATAAATATATGTATGATTTCAGTATTATATAGGTTTAAAAACAAAACTTTTAAGTGCAGACCAGAAGTGGAATTACATGATTGCCTACAAAGCCATTTTGGCATAGTTCCAGGTTGGTGTTGAGGATTTCATGGCCCAATTAGTGACTATAGATCAGTGGTTCTCAACCTTTTTTGTTGATGTACCCCATTAGCCCATTAGTTGTTTCTCCAGTATCCCTTATATTTTTGTATGTAAATTTTATAATTACTGCGTTAGATGTATACAGTCCTTATAACTGAGCGCTATAAAAAACTAACTAACTATAACTAAAAGTGAATTACTTATTTTGCGTAAATAATAATAAAGTTAATTAGGTACATACATTTATTTATTATTATTTGATAAGTATATTATATAAAATCACAGAATACATGCATAAATTACATTTCCTAAAAATAAATAATTATAATTAACAATAAAGAAAATTTAAATTATTTTAAAATAATTTCTAACAAAATTTAATGGGATATTTGTTGCGATAAATCTTCAGAAATTTTTTCAAAATTTGGTTCCCACGTTGTTAAATAGAGATTATAATTGTGTACCGACCTCGAAAGTAATGGCTGCGAATTTATAATGTGCGGAACAATACAGGAATCTTTCAATTTTTGTAACAAATGTAACATCTAAATTTGCTAAATATCAAGTAATGCGCGCATGCAGTGACACGCATTTCATGGTTGGGGTACGATCCAGGCCTCATTATTCCTAATACCAGTAGTCCAGTAACAACACGAAAAGACCCAATCTTATCGAGCAATAATTATAGAATAGAAAAGAAAATTTTTTTTCTATTCTAAAATTAATACTCGGTTTAACCGAACATTAATTTACCTAAAAATTTAGTTAGTCTAGTAAAATCATCGGTTAAACCGTAATTTTACTAGACTACATGTTCACTCAGCACAAATAGACAGGCAAATCAAGTGGATAAACAAGTTGTTTAGACTGTTAAAAGGGAAATCGGTGTTCACACTGGGATATTTTAAAGCAAGTTTTTGTCGTTTTTTGTTTTTTGTGTTAATAATTTACAGCAAACTGATTAACATACGCCATTTTATAATGAAAGTTAGATGTACCCCTTCGATTTATGTTTGTACCCCCGGTTGAGAACCACTGCTATAGATGAAATGTGGCTTCATTACTATGATTCTGAAACAAAGGAACAAGCAAAGGAATGGTGTCAGAGGTCTCCCAGCAAAAGAAGTTTCATGTTCAGAAATCATCCATAAAAATAGTTAATTTAACTTAAGTATCTTTGAACACAAATTCTTGGATGTCGTTTATATTACACAAATGTCAATTAATGCAGGTTTTATTAATTAATTAGATTTAGATTCAACTGTGGCATGTACCAAAAAATGAAAATAGTATATTTCCTGCACACACATTAAAATCTAATTGAAATAGCAACATAATTGATGATTCACGTCATGACAACTAATGATGCGAGGAAATCTTGGCACCAATAACTTCTGAATTAGTAGTCTGTCATTGATTGGTTGGTCTATTGACTTCTTTAACATTGGAAGTATAGGGAGTTGACCATCTGTGGCAGGCTCTTGCCAAGTAGCTTGTTCAGCAACCAAGTTATCATATGGCAACCAGGATTAACAGCAATTCAAAATTTTGCTCTTGAACCGAATTGTTCAAAAAGTGAGGCATTCAAAACCCAAGATTTATAAAACCCAAGACTGTATAAGATTAAATGTTTCTTTTTTAAAATGCATACGTATTTTATTTTCTTTACATAATATTAACTGATATTATAATTTAATATAATGTTTAATTTATCTGAAAAATCAATTTTCTGAACAACCCAAGTCCCCAATTGAATTGGATAATTGATGCTCTACTGTATAAGGAAGGACTTATAAAAAAATAAGTTTTCTTTTTTTGATCATAATATCAAATTCTTATTTGATAATGACTTACGAATAAAACCAAAACAAATCAGTACTTTTTTGATATATCTTAAAAAAATATCATACCTACAATCAAACTTATTACTATTACTGCTATATCTTGAAACCTGTCTATCTTGAATTTTTTCCTTCTCTGAGATTGAGATAGACAGGACAACTGTATTTTTATATATTGATAATATTGTAATATGAAATAAATCTGTATGTAAATATATAATGTAAATAATCTATAATTATAAATATATAAGTTAATATCAGGAATATTTGCTGAATATTATCTTAGTTTTGTAACCACCAAAAAGGGGGTTTGTTGTCCTTCCAATCCAACGTTCATCAGAAATCAAGAACCACTCAGAAGACAATTTTAATTCACAGATCGAGTAGTTCTTGACCTCTAGTGAATGTCAGATTGGAAGGACAACAAATTTGTTTATTTGCCCACAAACCTCTTTTTTGGTGATTACAAAAATAACAACATATATTTTTAATACCTCATGAAAAAATGCTGATACAACAAATACTGCAATATTTGCTTGAAGTTTTGAAAATCCTTGAACAAGAAGAGGTTTATAAAGATGTCTAACACACCATTGATGTACAGGAATATTCCAGTTTCTCCAAAATTGATTAATTGATTCAGCATTCCTATTAATAAAACATTTAGTATATTTGTTATAATAAGGTAATTCTGACAATATAATTTAGTGAATTACAAGTGCTTTGAATATATAATCTAAAATATAGTAAATTACTATTGCTCTGTATCAAAATTTAAAATTTGGTAATTACTAAGAAGTGTAAATAATTATTCTTTCTACTTCATTCAAATTTAAACTTTAGTATCATACAAGTAAAATAAATGTACAAAATTTATTTATTTCCTTAACCATTCCAAGTGCCAAATAGTGAAAATTGATCAAGATAATCAATCCTTCCTCCAACTTTAATTTTGATGTATGAATTTTTTTAGTATGATGTTATCAATCTAGGAGCAATATCAACAAACAATGGAAATTATGAGGAAAGATCAAAAATGCAAAATAGCTAGATAATAGTCACACCATGCTGGATGTGGATCAACTTGAAAAATTTGTAAAGATCAACAACTTGATCTCAGTACCAAAGTATGAGTAATGCAGTCTTTACTGTAATTTTTTACTGTGTAATGTCAAAGACAATTTAACATACTTACACCAGAAGCATCCATTTCTAACAATTTTATGATGTAATGTATTGGCTGTCTTATGGCATTAAAAGCAATGTTTTCAAAAAATTGCAAATATTTTCAATAGTTTTCAACTATCATCTTCAGGCTGATTACATTAGATCAAACAGGATTTTTCATTTGAAATGTATGAAAACAAAAATATGAAAAATTGTGTCAGTCTGAGTCTAATTAAATCAGCCTGAAGAGAGTTGCAATTTTTTGAATAAAACATTGCTTTTAATGCCATAAGACAATACAATATATCATAACATTAAACTAGATCATTATTTGGCATGAGGTACAATTAACTTATCTAATAAATGCTTCTCATCCAAGTTCAACAATGGACAAACCTTATTCAACATCCACCACTGATTGATGATTACTCCCTTGATCCAAAAATGCATTCTGGGTTTCTTTGGTCAATGTCATCAAAAAATCTTGCGACTCATTCTGATTAGTGTTGAGAATTGAAGACAAAAAATTTTGCCTGCCTATGAAATTCAATTAGATTGTGAATCTCACTGAAATAATACCAATAACTATAGTTTGAACAGGACATGACTGAAATCAGTAGAGAATAACTTTGCTTTTCCTTTCAACAAATTAGATTATAAGGTTCAGCAATTAATAATGAAAAAAATAAATCATAAACGTAATATTTTAATATATTTAAATTATATATTCCAAAAGCTGTAATTCACTGAATTATATTTTATCAATATTCACTAATCTGAGTGATAACAAATTAGTATTCTCAAGGAAAAAATTATAAATTGTTAGTAATGAACAATAATTATAGCAGGAAATACCTACCACCAATCTCTATAGAATTGTCTATCAGCAAATCTTAATATTTCAGCAAATGAGTTTAGACAAGAATGAAAAAGCCAATAAAAAAATAGTAGCCAGATGAAGTGATTAGGAACCTATTAAAATATTTTATTTAATTAAAGAGAAAGTTAAAATCTGAAAAAAATTATTAGTAAAGATCCCCAAAAAGAATTACATTCATTCAGATATTAAAACAGTATTTAAAATTATACATATAAATTTCAATTATAAATGTATAAAATGAATAATTTGTTTTCATCATTCATTGTGTGAAATATTTTTATTATATAATGTTTATCATAGTATTATTGTTGTAAAAAAATAATTAATAGTTATTGTAATTTCATTATAATGCATTTGCCATTTGAATATTTTAAAAATTTCACTTAAAATTTAAAGTTAGCTAAAATAAAAATTAAATTTCTGAAAATTGTGAAGCTAAATATACTTTATAAATGTGTTTTTCTAAATGTAATAACATGGAAATAATTAAATGCTAAAAATTGTTCAATATACTTTCTTAATTAGTCTAATCATGATCCAATAAAAGTCAAGTTTTGACATCTTTATATATTCTATATACTGTATTGAAAATAAATATTCAGATTCAAAACTTTGATACCTACCTACTTTTTATTCAAATTAAAAACATTACACCAGGTAATCAAATGAAAAGAGAACTTGCAAGGAGTTTGGTGATACTAAGTTGTAGTATCTGACTAACATAAATAACTAACTCCAAAGTGTTGCATTGTTTAGTTATTAGAGTAAAGCCTCAATTTAATGGACTTTGGATTTAATGGAGGAAATTTCTGGTATGTATGTCATTTAATACCCTGTTAATTTTAATATGTAATTAAATTAACAAGTTTTTTTTTTCAAATCCAAGAATCACTGCTCTTAACTTCATACCACAATGGGAGTGTGTGTATATATTATCATTCAAAGATGAATAAAAAGCAAAGGTTGTTTATTTATGTAAAGTTCAATGCTATCCCTTAAGTAAATAATTGTTCAAGATTTAAAAATTTCTCATGGCATTTAGCTGGAAAGTAATAAACAAAGCCAGCTCCTTACATTACATGAGTTCTCTCCTCATATGATTACGTGGCAAGCTGAAATTGCTAAAAATAAATCTCTACTTAAAATATGTTTTCTTTCTTTCTTTTTAAATGATGAATTCTTTAAAGAATTGTCTTCAGAAATATTTTTCAATTATTTGCAATTAAACAAAATGCAAACTTACTGCTAGTTTCAATAATCTTTCTATGACATGAGAAATCTTCATTTCCTATTAAAAATTTTATAATTATTATTATGTAAAGGATATTTTCAAATTTAAAATCTTGTTTTTATTAGATACCTGCAAAGGTTTGAAAGAATTGTTAACTATTGGTACCATCCACTGTTGAATAAGTGCAAGTATCACTTGTATAAGAATAAACTGAAAATAAAAAAACGTTTTTGCAGATTAAAAAAGAAGTAATCAATGTTTTTAAAAAATATATAATTTAACAAGTGGCTAACTATTTCTCTTCAGAACTGAATATTCTCTCCTATCTATAATTTATAGTGCAACAGCTAAATAAGTAAGAGGTAATGAAGGCATTTTATAAATATAAATATTTATTTATAATTATTGTGGAAAGTCACAAACTTTCTGCTAATATTTTCAAAAGTTCAGTAATTTAAAAAACATTACCTTGAAATAAGTTTATGCAAGTTATTATTGTCTTATATCATAAGAATATGTTTGTGAAAATCTATTAATTATTTTTCAAGCAATAGAAGTGCACAAAAACTATAAAATGTAAGATAAGAAGACTGTACACAGAAATTAAAAAATTTTTAAATTATATAATAAATTACATATTTACATTTGTAGATATCAAATTGAACAAAATTTTTATATTTATTCAGTCTAAAATTGATTAATTTATTCAGAACTAGCAGATAAGCCTGACATTATATATATTAAATATTCTTAAATACCCTGACAAAGAAGTCAATAAGTGGGGAGAAGCTCGGCACTATACCCCCTTGGTTCTCACAACAGTAATAATAAATTTAATATATACATATTATTTTTGAATCTAAATAACTGAAGTCAAGAATGTCAAAAGGATTCAATATCATGCATGTAATTATAAAAATAAAAAAACTCTCTTAATTTAGAATTTTATCTTAACTATGCCTTTTATGTATTCATCAAAATTCATTCATTAGTAATCTTTTAAAATTTCGATTTTTCTTTAAATAAAACTAATTATAATAAATCACAAATAATTTAAAATCAAATAAATTTTTAAATGTACAACTTACCATTTCTAACAACCTTTTAATCAAAAATCTTTTGCGAATACGATCAGAACGAGGAAAATTGAGTTCGTAACACAAAGTAGGAGCAAACATGAAGTAATATAAATCTATAAAAAAATTAATATAAATTATGCTTTGTAGTTCTACAAAACAAAAAAAAATTAAAAATTTATAAATTAAAAACAATATTTAAATAAATTATAAGATTTTTACCTTTAACTGTTAAATTATCTGGATAATGTACTAACGAAGACTTTGAATCAGAAGAATCACCATTTAAATAATCTATGCTTTCTAATATAAAGTAAAAATTATAAAAAGATTATGTTATCAAAAATGTTAAAATTTAAAAAACCTAAACAGTTATTATTTAATGAAAGCACACTAACCACCAACTGCAGTGTATGATCGACCACGTGTGCGGTTAGTGATTGTCTTCTGGCTTTTTCTGCACCAATAATTAACCATATGATAAGAAACTAATTTAAGAAATATTATGCTAACTTCTCCCATCAATATCGAGGCTGCAACTATAAAAACAATATAAGATAACTTGAATGAAATAAATTATCAAATAGTTAAGAATTAATAATTTAGAGAACAGTACAAAAATTATAGTAAATCTTCATTACAGAGACACTGAATTTTTTTACAGAAAACAAGATACATCACAACTGCATAAAGCAGTAACTCTTGCAGACAAAATCAGTACACCATTAAACCTACACAATATGTACAGACATTATCAGACTGGAGGAGATCCATGATAAATATCCTAATGATCTCAACCAGGATTACATTGACAGAACTATGTCAAACTGCTGGTTGATTTATGGATGCTTCTTTTTAGAGAGAAAGAGTTTAAGATTACCATAAAAGAATAGGACATAAGTATATAAGGAAATTTTTAGATTTCCTACATCAGTGGCGTGTGGTGACATTTGATGATAGGGAAGCTTGATGGTCCTGGATAGAATCATTGGAAGCATTATATGATATTTTGGTGTGTAGCATCCACCAGCTAAACCATGTGAGATTGATGCTCTGTAAAGCGCATGCACAAATAATCGTACAATCTGGCTGCTTCACACGATTCAGATATTTTTTTGCAGTGAAAGCTGGCCCATATTTGACAATACAGCGCTTCCATTGGGAATACAGTATGCATACAAATTTATATTGAAATATACAATAGCAATGTTACCATTGTTTTTTACATGTATAGATATTTGTAATAAGATACATAATGCGGTTATAATAAAATATTAATTTTAATGAATTCAAAGTACATTAAAATATGAAAATAATCACACAATAGGTATTTATATTTTTGAAAATACAAGAGAAGTGATGCTTCCACAGCTTCCACGGACAGCACGCCACTGTTATATATACAGTGGGTGATTGGTTAATGAACACCCCACAGAACAAACACAAGAAGAAGCGACATAAAATAATGAATACCGATTGGTCTTCCTTTATCTTTGGGCAACAATTCGAAACTTTTCGGAGTGTGAGAGACGTCAACATTGACACTCAAGCTGGTATATACCGATTGGATAGTATTCCTCTGAACTTTGAAACTCTCCCTTGTAATTCCAGCCTTTTATTTTTCTGACAAAACAATTCTTTTATGTAATTGCGAGACTGTTGGGTAGGGACTCGTTAAGTTTTGCGTCTGTTTTTCTTTTCGAAAGGTGAGAGTATAATAGCAAAGATAGAGATTGGGCAGAAGATGCCTAATGTTGCTGGGAAGTATGGTGTGAACAGGTCTACAGTAGGTCGCAGTTCAATCTTATTTAAGAAAAATACTGTATAATCAAGAAGACTCAAGCAGCTAAAGGAGTAAAAAAAAAAAAAATCACATCTGAGAAATAAAGAACGTCGAAGAGTTCATAATGGAACACCAAGAAATTCAACAAGATATATTTTCTTCTGAAAAAAAAAAATTAATGCCAATATCTGTTATTAAAAATCCTTTGAAGAAGAAGTGGGAGGATGTCAGAACAACGATCTTAGAATCGCATCCAAACCAGGTTGAGGCTTGGGGATTTCTACAATTGCAATGCTATTAATTACTTATGAAAAATCCTGAAGAAGAGAGAAAAGCAATCGATATTAGACAGATTCTTTAACCTTTTCAAATGGAAAAAACATGACTAATAAAAATGCAAGACTATGTATGTATGTATTTTTATTATTACATATAAATAAACATAGTAAGAAAGTATATATTTTTTTATTTTTGGGGGTCTCCAGAACAAATTAAATTCCCATTAAAACCTATGGTAAATCGATAATCGGTTAACGAACAATTCGGATAGTAAAAAAGTCTTGGAACAGATTATGTTCGTTAACCGATCACCCACTGTATTTCCTAAATAAATCTTAGAAGCTAAGAAAAACTAAACATTTGTAATATCTCCTGAATGACAGAAATAGTATAGAACCATAATGCCAAACCCGTAAGAGATTTACATTGGTATTTTATCTCTTTGAATGTTGTGCATCTATTTAGAGTGTGGCACTCCCATTTCATGTTTGTTTTTTATTTTTTCTTTTCTCTTTCCATCCTGAGCAGTTATTATGCCTCATTCAAACACTATTACTGGAGGTGAAAATGGTCTCAGTTTGCCAGGTGTGCATTCAAAGAGGATCAAGGTCAACCAGGCCATCTTTGTGGAGCATACTGATTGGGGGAAAGATGTTTGTGACAATTCGAAAGGACATAAGAACAAATCAAATGAGGGAATTACATCTTTCTTTTTTTCTTCTTGATGGACTTTATTTTGTCTGGAATGCAAATCCACAGAGCTGAATGAAGAGATCACTGAACAAAGAAGAGCACATTTACTGAGGACATAGAGAAGGTGACAAAATATATGCCAATCTAATTCATACGTTCTAAAGACTACCTTGGACTTCTCAATGAAATCTAAGGAGTGAAAATTTGTGTGTGAAGATTCATCCACGGAATATATAGCATTTCAGTTTATTAACATTGTTGGGATTTAATATATATATTTAGCTATGTATATAAAAACTACTAAAAAAGTTTATTGACATTGTTGGGATTAATTGTTATTAAATATTTTAATATATAATTCCAAAAAAATTTGCTCTCAAGCAAAGGGAATTACAAGAGATAAAAGTACTCATGCAAAGTTGATAAATATTGACATAGAAGACCACTCCTATGCCACAGTTTAGTAAACAAAATGGACAAAGGGCATGCAGTTTTGAGAATAAGACCAATAAATGAGTTCACTATTTTATTTATTCATTTATCATGAACTGATAACAACAGATACAGAGTATATGTTTCATGGCTTATAAAACTTTCAGCATATAAATACTTGGCTGTTCTAACAGTTCTTAACTAGATCAGGTGGATGAAACAATTTGAAAAATAGAATAGTATTTTTCAATAACTCTGTTTAAGATTTCTTAAAAATTCATTTACAAATCTAAATATTTTATTAAATACCATACTTTTATCCTAGGATATTAAGTTATAGTTCAAACACTGTATGACTGGAATATATTATATCCTAAAAAATGCACACCTCTGAACCTTGAAAGTAAAATTCCAGAAAAGTTTAATGCACAATGTTATAGTTTAGTAATATAAAAATGTTTACAGAACTATTATTCTATCATTTACTAATCTGATTTTGTAATGTTTTTCTATTTTTAAGAATTTTTAACATTGTTGGATGCACTTGTTGCCACCTTGTACAAAAACATTCCAGACTAAAATTATATAAAACTCTGGCTCTTCCAACTCTTTTGTATGGAAGTGAAATCTGGGCCCTAAAGAAGAAAGATATTAACAGATTACAGGCAGCTGAAATGAGGTTTATGTGCTGAACAGTTGGATATACACTACTGGAGCACTGAAAAAATAAGGACATTTTGGAAGAACTCAATATGCAACTGTGAAAATTGGGATTTGTTAGATTAATTATTACAAGAAAATATATTTTTCTAAATATTATTATCAAGAAAGGAAGTTACATTCATCATTTTTGGAGAAAAGAGAAATCAACATCCTTTCCCATACGGCCTTATCTATAATTCTGATGGCCATATGTCTGTTTACTCTTTCTGCACTCGTTACACATCTTGTGTGTGTCTTGGATTAGATTGGCCAAAGAAGGAACTAAAAAAAGATTTTCCCACCATTTGGGGCAGTTCATAATAATTGATATTGCCACATAGAAGGACAGTTCTCGAAGACCCTGAGATGCCATAGGAGGCAGTTCTCATGACAGATATTGCCACATAACTCCAGGCAGTCTGCTGCCATAAAAAACAGTCTCCATCTCAATATTTTAATGTTGTGCACCTTCATAAGAGAAGATGATCCTCCATTCATTCTCCATCTCCTGTCCTCCTCTACAGAAGATTACAGATGCTATATGAGTTAAGGTAGTATAAATCTAATATTGTAAGCTCTCTCTCACGTGAACAGAATAGATTAGAATTATTATTCTCGCAATATTGTATTGTTGTATTTTACTTTTCTTTTATTAAATCTTGTTTGTTTTAATTAATTGGGCCATGACTCTGAAATATATCCTACATATCCTCCTCACTCGCAGAAATAGCCCTTCTACTTAAATTTTTCCACTAATAATTGAATAAGAGTTAAACCGCGGAACAATAGTTTAACTGGTGCCGGGAATCCTGACAATGGAGAGGACAATCTCAGGATCGCCTATCTCCCAAACTTTAATGACCACATAATTAATGCCATCCTACAACTCAGTGGACAGATCTTACAGATCTGTTGCCAGTAAGAGGTAGACACAATATATACTATCCCTGGTTATCCTCACACAACCATTAATTGAAAAACTCTCCACACGTAGAGAAAAATGGCTTCAACATGTATCTTGAATGCTACTAGGTAAGATACCTAATGCAGTTTTACAGTATCATCCATGAGGACAAAGACAACCAGGACATCCACTAAAACAACTCCTAGATCCTGTCTAGTTGAGACTGAAATGAGTCAACATGGCCTAAATTCATTAATGGTGTATGATGATAATGAATTTATAAAATAATGAATAATGAAATTAACTTCCTCCTGATAACTGGAACAATAAGTACATCAACCAAAACCTTGAAAACCCAGTAAATAATTTAATGTAAAATTCAACGAACATTTTTGATCTTTCAATGTTGTTGACCTAAAGCAGATCTTGTGTAAGATTGAAAATGTTTGTCAAATTTTTCATTAAATTATTTACTAGATTGTCAAGGTTTTGATTGATGTTTAAATACATAAAATTATACCTGGATGGCAATCCAAAATGTATACAAATATTGGTGGTAGCACAATAAGTGCCGATAAGTGAGCAACAGTGATAAGTCTTCCCTTTTCTTCTTTGATTTTTTCCTGGATAAAATATTTAAGAATTAACTACATAATATAAATCCTTGAATATATCTAAGTATTATTTTCAATATTCTAATTTATAAAGGAGGACTATATTATGAAAATCAAATTTTAATCAGATAATATATAATTATACATAATACTAATAGTTTTAAATCAATGTAGTAAATATACTCACAACAAAGATTGAACTTCTGTTGTTATTAAATTACATTAATAATTGCTTTTTACAATAGGTTCAATGTGAAATTAACTAAATATGATATAAAATACATATTGTATTGGTTTCTAATCTTAAAAATTTTAACAAAGAGAAAAACAATAAAATATAGAAATACAGGCATCCTCTACTTAACATTTTCTTGATAGAATGCCTTTTGGTGTTTCATACACAAATTTCATTTACTGTGCAGTACATTTCTCTCAGATATGCTTTTTAGCCAATGTTTATGTAAGAAAAATTTGTGCATTTACATTCCAAAAACTCATTTCAGTATTTTTAACAATGCAATACATGCAAGAAGTCTAAAGTTAAATTCCAAATACAATTGGTTTGAATATTAGAAATCACATGTAGATATTTTGTAAAGCACCCAGACTCTCAAATAGAATATGCATCTCAAGTACAGCTGATCTGGAAAAGACACCACAGTGTCATATGATGCCATCATCATCTATAATAAAGCTTAAACATGCTTTCATGATATTACCAACAGTAGTTAATCAATTTTCCAATTTACAAGTGTTAGGTACCAGTACATTGTTAAGAATGTAATGACATTTATAACTTGTTTTTATTGAAATCTGCACTTTTTTAAAACAAATCTCCCTATTTATGCATATTAATTGCATGTTGTACTGTAAACAATATTTGTGGTATGGTTTGCAGAATGCACATGTTACTGCATACAAAGCAACCATTTGTTAATCATATTAACTATTTGGTGATCAGAAAGCAATATATTTATCATTTTATGTTCTAATATGATAGTTTGCAGCTTATACACAGATGTTTTAGTTATAATTTCAGAAATTAGTTGAAAATTTTGGGTTGACATTGTAGCACATTATTTCTCATTAATTTGTATGGGAAAAATTATACAGTCTTGTGGTTAATGTCAGGAACAGATTACTAATATTAAGTAAGGAATACCTGTAATTTCATCTTCAAGGGTATTTCAAAAAGTAATTCTTTTTTTAACTTTTACACTTTTAGATAATGTATTTTATTCAAAATTATGCAACTTATTTCTTTGTTTAAAATATGTTCTTTCTGAGAAATTTTTTCATTGGACCAAATATACACAGTCACTAAACACTACTATAGGTTAAAGTGGCAAGATGGCTGTTGCAAAAGTTCCCAACCATAGATTACAATTTTTTCCATTTCCCTTTCTGCCAAAGCTGAAACTGAACAGCCAGATCATTGCTGATTGCATAGGCTCTTTGCTCATTTGAATATTTTGGACAATTGTTGAAAGTATATACTTTCAACACTTTGTTATGGATTGTGACAGTTTTTGTTCTTCTGCCTAAAGAAATCACACCATAGCTCTCTGTTCCTCTATAGTGAATGACATGATAAGTTATCATTTTAAACTAAGTAACATTGTTTACCTCTGAGGTGACGGTACCTGTTGAATAATGCTGTGGAAGGAGGAAGAAGAGTAATGGCAGTTTTTTTTTAAAAATCTAAATCAAAACAAAATGCAATAGAAAAGAAAAAGGAGGAGATACTTTTTGTATTTTAAAATTTGATCCAATGACCATACTTTAAATACTGCTAACATGATTAATACATTTTAAAGTTAAATATAGCTTCAGATAAGTATGTCAGTAGAAATAAATAAAATTTTTTTAAAATTCTTGAAAAAAAATAATAAAAAATGATTTTACTTACTTTAGCCATCATTAATTCAATCAACAGAGATCCCAAAATAAATATATTTAGTCCTGTAAATTAAAACACATAATTAAAAGATTAATTACATAATTTTCAATTGTAAAATGTAATTATATAGAAAATCTATCTATTTTATATTATACCATCTGATATTATCTATTTGAACACCTGTCATGGACAGTTTCCTTCAAGTAGGATGAAAATTAATATGGGGATGGTCAACTTTTTGCTACTATCATGATACCACTCTACAGGGAAAGCTTTTCACTAGATGAAGGAATATTGCTGTAAGAATAGTCTTCCATTCTTCCAATAGAACATTAGTCAGGTCAGTCACTGACATTGGACATTGTTGCCTGGCTTGTAGTCAACATTCCAGTTCATCACAAAAGATGTTCAATATGGTTCATATCTGGACTTTGCACAGGCCAGTCAAATTCTTCAGCAGTCATCTCAACAATCTTATTCTTCAATAGAACATGCTTTGTGAATGAGATCATCTGACTTTAATCAAAAATCAGGTTTGTTGAGGAGTCGTTCATTTTCTCATGTAAGTACAAAAGTGGGCCTTCACCATATTGGAAATGCATGGTTGTCATGAATGTCATTATAGCTAATAGCTTTAAACTTTTCTATCACTGGAACCAGGAGATCCAGCTTGAACCATGACAAACAGTCCTAGACCATCATACTTTACAGTTAGGACAACACAAGTGGATAGTGTATACTGTATATCAGTGTTTCTCAATCTGTAACGAATCATCGCCCCTCCAACATAGTATCACCTCCGTCACTTCAAAATTCCGATGCCAAAAGCCAAGACTAACGCCAAAGTTGTAGTGCATTGAATAGACTAGTGACTAGTATAATGTTATTTGTTTAATTATTGTACAATATAATGAATAAAATATCTAATTATTCTTACTATAATGTTTTACTATATCACCCAGAAAATCGTTTTTCGCCCCAAAATATAAATTATTACTAATCACCCCTTCAACGTGGAAAAACGCCCACATGGGGGCAATATTGCCCCCGTTGAGAAACATTGCTGTATATTAAAGCTCTAACTTTAATAAAATTGTCAACAGATAGATTGTATATAAATGAATTTGAGTTCAAATTCATATCTATATTATCATCTTATTATATTTTTATATTTAAGTATATTTTTAAAAATTTTATGAATTAACTTCTTTTCAAATTAGTAAATATGTTTAAAATGACAAGAATAATGATGCTATTTTTACAAAACTAGCATCATTATTCTTGTCATTTCAAAACTATTGTAAAAATTTATCAAACTGCAGTATAACAAATACAGCACAACAAAATTGATTTTGAATAAAGTATACTTTTCAACCATACAAAATGCATTTAACCTCACTAATTTGAACTAGATTTTCTCCCAGTATGCATGAATTAGTGAAGTTCTACTGTATTTATAAATTTAGCATTATCTGAGTAAGATGTATATAATTTCCAAAAGTTTTTCAAAAATGTTTTATTTTAATTAACTAAAAAAGACTAGGAGAATAATCATAATTTTAAATGATGAAACTACAATTTAAATAAAATGCATCATTAATAACTTTTTACATACCTAGCAACAGAAGAACTGTAGGAGACTTTGATGGACGATGAACAAAAATTTTAAGTATTTGAATAGGATCCACTAATATTCCATATCTGGATAATCAAAATCATATTAATATTTTATTAATATTTTTAATAAGATAAGTGTATTATACTTACTTAATAATATTTTCAAGTGCAACTCTTGAATTTGACAATATCTACATTATAAACATAAATTTTAATTTAATTTCTTCGAAACAATTATTTATTAATTATAGTCAATATACTGATACATAAGCCACACTGAAAGTTATCATAGGGGAGAAAGTACATATTGTGCAACATTACATGTGTGTATTTAATGGAACAGCTCTGATTCAATAGATGTTTCTCTTGTAAACTGCCATTCTAAGAACAGCAGAAAATATATCTAGTGGTCTTATGATTGTCTGTAATTGAGTGGTCTTTGATTATGGCAGTGCCATAACTAGCCATTCTTGTGCACTGTGCAAGAATTTGCATTTAGGCACCTTAATTAATTAAGTTTGGGGAAATATTAAAAAGCTATTGTAATGTATTTGTTTTATTAAGATTTATTTTAATTGCACTTTTCTGGCATTCATTTCAGCAAATTCATTAATTACACCATAATAATTAATATTTTTAATGTTATTGTATTCTATTGAAATAATAGAAAGATTGGATAATTGCTCTTGTCCAATAGTTGATCTTAAATAATTTTTTATTAATTTCAACTTGCTAGAATTTCTCTTGCACAAAGCAATAGAAATGGAAAGAGTTAAAAATATTCAAAGAGTGACATTGATATTTGGGTAAGATTCAATTAAACCAAAATCATGAAGAGCCTGTAGAATATTAAGTGGAGATTCAGTTTCTATATTTGGTATAAGAGTTGTCACTTCAAACTTAAAACTTTCAATTTTACATGTGAATTCGTACTTTAACATAGGCACGTTGAAATATCAGTCTGTTCTGCCATTCATTCAAATGTTCATGTTGGTGAGCAGAGATATCTAGGGTCTAAGTAAGGCAAAAATCTAATCACCAAACTGTGCAGTAGAAAGGCAGAAAAATTTTTAAATATAATTTCTTGTGAACAGCATTTTGGACCCCCTTCCAAGTGAGCCCTGTGCAGGTGCACCCATTGCACCTGCCTAGTTACAGCACTGATTTTTGGGCAGCAATGTTTTACAATTTTAAATTTGGTTTAAAGGAGGACCAACTGTTCCAGTATTTGCAAGATACTAACAAAATTTAGTTTGTACTATATGAAGGTGTTTTGGTGCACTTTGATGTAAATGACTCAGTGGCATATCCAAGATTGAGAATATGGGCATTGCTCAAGACAAATTGAGACCAAGGCACCAGTCCACTATTGTTTTTCAAAGAATGTTATTCAATTACATAATCTCACCTAACTGAAGTCATGCAATATGAATTTTTATTCAAATACACTATATAGTTGGTGTTCAAGTTGCACAACAATTACCAGCATGGTTTCATAAGTACTAAAATGAATTATTATATTTATTTTTATTTTGAAGTAACAAAACTGATTGCTTTGTTATTGAGGGGATACTACAGCATTAAAAGCATCCCTCTGGATACACTCCTGATGACTCAAAGATGAGACAAAAATGATCATTGTAATAACAGTTACAGAATAGATGAGTCATGTTGAGACTATGTTAAAGTTAGAGCAGATATGTAACATATAAAATCAATCTAGGAAATAAATCAGCAGCTGTATACAAGATTTTACACAAAAGAATGGTTTGTTAGGAAGATGCTATGTTGATTGTGTTCCTCCTATCAGACGAGGAAGAAGATGCTTATGAGAAATAATGCCACTACATGATCCTAAGATTTGGAAATAAGCAATCAAAATATGTTTGAGAGATTGTCACTGGTGATGAATCATCATTTATCAATATAGGATTCCTAGATAAGCCATTATAACCTATAAATATGAAATGTCCCAAAAATGAAGAAAAGGACTAGCTATGTTGCAACATATGTACAAGGTTGAAAAACTGCCAATTAGTATTCTACGTTTGTCTACTAAAAGTCTTTCAAAGATGTGTTGATGATGTCCAAAGGAACCAAACTTTAGTCTGTTTCTTCTTCACAATAATGTCCTGGAACATATGATAAAGAGGACAGTGGACTGAATTAAGTATTCAATTCCCCCCATAATCTAATTCTGGCATCTTATAATTATTTTCTATTCTTAAGTCAGAGAACTGCTTTTCAGACAGTTTCCAGAGTTCTGGAGAGGCAGCTTCTTCAGAACTAGAAAAATCATCTCAGAAATTCAATGGTATAATTGCTTGATTTGAGAAGATAAAATACTGTATAGAATATGATGGGGAGTACTTTGAGAAGATATGATCATTAAATTACATTTAATGGTTTGTACATATCTAGAAACTTTCAGAGTTGCCTACACACACACACAATTACTATAAATATATATATTACTATATAGCAATAATATTTATTTAAACACTTTTTTTAATACAATTTATAATGTCCATCAAGATAGCAGTTCAAGCCAATTGATCTACATTATACAAAAAAAAATTTACTTAACATTTATATATGTATGTTTATGAAATCCATTCTAGTTTGTGGCATTGAGTTTGTGGGAAACTAAAGTTATATTTCTAGAAATACAACTGAAGCTTCATTAATATCATCAAAAAATATGATATTTAAATATAGCATTTCATGTAAAGCTAACAGAAAATGTGTACCAATCATAAAAGTGGATGCTTGCAAAACTGTACTGTACATATCTGTAAGTACAGTAGAGCATTGATTATCTGAATGTCGATCAACCAAAATGTTGGTTAACTGAAAGCATTCCAGTCAGACTGTGTCGTTCTGAATCAAATGTTTTTGATACTAGATTAACTTCTAAAATATAAATCTTGTTTTTATATTTTTCAATATATTTATTGAATATCGTTTGTACAAAATAAAGAAATAATTTTTATTATTTCTTTATTTTGTACCACTAAGCCACGATTATTATAATTTTCGTTAGGCTTAACATTGACGAAAATTCAACAGAAAGCGACACACAATGAAGAAAAATTTAAACATAGGATATATTAATATGCTATTATTGGGATATGCTAATATACTATATTAATAATGTATTTTTTCGTACATAATTGGTTATCTGAAAGATCAATTTTCAAAACAACCCCGGTCCCCAATTGATTCGGATAATCAACACTACTGTATATACTATATATATAGTTGGTAAATTAGTAGACAGTGACCTGGCAGAATGATGCCTATTTATTTCCTAGTTCTCCAACAATGCTTGGTTGACTGCTGATAGAGGTTATGCAAGTCATCAAAAGGTTTATTATCTGTTAAGTGCTACATAACAAAAAAATGTGAAAAACTCAAAACAAAATATTTCAGGAAATTCAAATGAAGTTTGTAAAAGTAATTGTCACACCGGGTAGGTCTTAAATGTTGTATCTGGACTTACTTCCTTCGAATTTTTTCATATACAGTAGTACCCCAGGATACGAATGCTCCAGCATACGAAATTTTCAGGATACGACATGAAATTTGAACATAATTTTGCTCCAGGATACAAACAAAAACTCACTATACGACGTTACATTAGTTCACAGCGCCATTTTTTATTCACTTCTGTTCATTGGTCTCAGTCCACGTGTTTGCTTCGTTGTGGAAGGTTCTCGCTTGATAAAGGAAATCTTGAGGTATTATCAGAAAGTGACTAATTTTATTGTAAAGAAACATCCAGAAAAGGTTCACACTGGCCGTATCGCTGCTCAGAGTAATGACATTTGCCTAAGTTATTTTAGACACATTTTAAAAAGTAGGCAAACCTCTTTGGCTAGATATTTTACCAAGCAACTTCTATCCATTGAAAGTGAAGGTGGAAGTGAAGGAAAGAAAGCAAAAAGCAGTGAATAAAAAATTAAAAAAATATATAAAACAGAAAAGATAAAAAAATTAGTGTTAAATTATTTTTAAGTTATTGTCACATTATGTTATGTAAGTTAAGTTTTAGTATCATTTCCCTTCTCCCTCTCCTCTGCCACCAGTTTACACCTCCACCGTCATCTATCCTCACAGGTAAAGTGCAAATAAAACTACTTTTTTTTTAAATCAATTATTATTCTATTATGGTTATTTATACATATACATACATTTACAACTACAAAATGCAGTTTTCAGTGTTTTCCTTACTAAAGTTATTTTTTTTCAATGTACTACTTAGCTTTAATTCGAGTGTGTTTTTTGTGTTGGAACGGATTATTTGGTTTTACATGTAATCATATGGGGGAAAAATGATTCACCTTACAACATTTTCATGATACGATATCAGTTTCAGAACAAATTAATTTTGTATCCTGAGGTACTACTGTAATCTGCTATCTTGTTTTATTACTATTATTTACTTACTAAATTATAAAATTATGTTTTAATTTCATGCTCTTAAATATTTAATTCACACACAACTTTTATGGGTTTGTCAAATAAATGATTTGGCACTGTTTTCTCTAGGAGTACAGAAGAAAAAATAATAATGCCTTAGTACTTTCAAGCTAAACAAATCTTCAGAGGCAACACAAAAATCTAAAATTTCAATATATCCACAAAACTCCAATAATTTAAAAAGTGTCAGCTTGTTAAGAACAGTGATGATTTTCAAACTATTGAAATTTTATAGATATGTTTGAATTTAGTTTTTTGCCTCCAAAGATGAGCTGTTTAGCTCAAAAGTTCTAATGCATTTTTTAAATTTTCTGTATGCCAAGAGAAAGCAACATGGAATCATTTATTTAATATTTGTTTTTAAAGTGTGTAATCACTTTAGTCTACATAAAGTTAGAATAGAAATAAACTTACTAATAACACAATACAAAGATTTAATAAACCTCTATAATTTGTGTATCCACTAGAAGAACTTAGTAATGAATCTCGAGGTACATGGCATCTGAAACAAAATATAAAATGGGAAAAAATTTAAGTGCATTATTATTCATNATCCATTAGGTCATAAAAATTTGATTAAAAATTTTTTAAGTTTTATTTGATTCAAGATTAATATTTAAAGAAAAAAAGAACTAACATAATATCTCTGTGTAATTCCCAGATTTCGTACAAACTAGATTTCCCACAATAATGTTAAATCATGCATTTTTTTGTTTAAATATTTACTGATACTTTTTCTAGTCTGACCCTATTTGGAAAAATGCCAAGATTAGACGTTTTGTGATATTTTTGCATATTTTCTGTTTTAATAGTTACTAAATTATTATATTATTTTTTTATTAAATTAAATTTTTAGTAGAATATTAAATGTTATTGTTTTCTAAGTAAATTGTTTATTAATGAGTGAATTTTGAAATTAGTAACGTAAAAAAATATTTTACACAATTATTTAATTACTTTTTAAAATTTCAATGCTTAATTTTCTATTTATTATATTTAAGAAACAAAATACTCATGAATACATCATTAAATTTTGAAATAAATAAGAAAATACATTTTTAGCAATAACTTTTAAGTTTTTATAGTTTCTACATTATTTTATTAGCTATAATTATCTATTTAAATAGTGATGTTTCAAGCTTTTTATCAGTGGAATTTTGTATGGCATTTTCCAAATGTCAGTTAACCAAGATATAATTTCAGATTATTTTAAGAATGGTTAAAACTGGTTTAGAATAGCAGAATGTTAATACATCTTCATTGGAAGAAATTGAATCACAAATAATAACATGCAAATTAATCTTAAAATATATATTGACTTTTGAATTTCTCTATATTTCAGTTTGGTGGATTTAAAATACAAAGTAATTATGTCTCAAAAATTCATTTCTTACTAATATTTCTAACTTTAGTCCAAAATTATGATGAAATATTTATTAATTAACTGCAGTTAATTATTCTGTTGGTGCATAGATGTGGATTAGGTGAACAGATTTTGATGACAGTTGATATGAAACTTATTGCCAAAATTTATTAGAAAATTTTTAAATTCATTCACACAAGAAAATTAGAATCAGTAAATTTAAAGTAAACTTTCAACAAATAAATTTATAGAACTTTATTTAATGTAGATCATAAATTTTACTTAAAATTTTTAATCATAATGTATATACACTGAGTGGCCAAAAAATTAGAGACACCCTCTAATAATGATATTTATAAATAAACTAATTAAAACCAAAACTTTCCACAGATTAATTATGAATAAGATATAAACTAAAACTATTCAAACTAAAAAAAAAGTTCAACCTCGACCAGCAAATTAATCATGGTTGACTGAGATTGATTAAATTCATCTGCTGGTTAAGATTCTATTTTTGAAGTAAAAAAAGACCAATCAATAAACAAACATTTAACTGAAAAAGAAATTGGAAAAAGGTTTAGAATTTTTCTGTATTTCAAAATAAACAGTATTAAAAAGGGGTCAACCTTGTCAAGTGAATAATTTTTTGCTGGTTTAGTAGTACTTTCACTCCAGATATACAGGGTGGGCCAATGAAAACGAAACAGCAGAGTTATCGTGTTTGTCCAAGCAAATCGCTCGGACAGGTCAATTTTATTCTCAAAGGGAACATCTTCAGCAATAAAGTTTTTGCGATTCTGAATACAACAGATAACAAAAAATTTTAAAAACTCATTCATTTTTTATTAACTAAACAAACATTTATTTCAAATAAAGTAACAAACATAAGAAAAAAGTTATCAAGTATTCAATAAATATTTGAATTGTGCACCACCTCTCTGTTGATTCATTTCTTACTGGACGTTCACGTCCAGGGTTGTGTCTTTTGTTAGCCACAGAACCCGTTAACTGAAACTTTTGAACCAACTCCAGAATGTATTTTGCATTACAATATTTGTTTGGATAGCGTTGATTAAATAAATTTGCAGTAAGATAAGCATTCTCGTGATTTCTGAAATGAAGAGTTACTATTTCTACCCTTTCAGCAATTGTGTAAACCATAACGATTATGTTGTACAAAATTCATAATAAACAAACAATAATCTTAAATTCTGGTTGAATCATTAAGTGGTCAAGCTTAATGTGAACACTACAAAAAAGAACATCTGGAAACAGATAACACATTATCAGCCTTAATTTTATGATCTATTTTTTCCTTGCATATGTGGTCCAGCTTAAAAGGTTTTTTTATGTTTGTTAATAGTTTGTTTTACTTTTTTCTGTTTTCATTTTGTTTTCGTTGGCCCACACTGTATATCTATTAGAGTAGATCTAATGTTCTATAATATATGTTTAAATGTAATCATGATAGGTCAATGTCAGTATGCATGGGCCATTCCATTGTGGCTCATGTCTAAATCAGGGTCAGTCATTTTAAAATTTCAAGCAATAGCTCAGGTTTGCCATGAGCCTCACTCAGATCTGTACAAGTTGTATCACAATGGTCTGAATTAGCATAAGACTTGAAAAACTTAATATAATAGACAGCATAAGTATTTCATTAGTTAATTTTTCTAAGTGAAATTTAGCATATATTAAAATAAGGAAGATCACTGAATAAAACATCCCATCAGAAAATCCCCAATTTACTTGTGGGCTTAAAACATGAAATCATTGAGAGATGCATGCACAATGTACCTCGTATCTGCTGCACAGCTAAGCTCTGTATATAACATGTATACCTTGTACAACTTTAATGGCGAACATAAACAATGAATATTCCTTCAATTTGTGTTTTACATTTATGTTCGATGTCAATTTTCAAAGCTTTGGTTTCATGAAATAACAGCACACAACACATTGGCAATCTATCAAGGGAGAACTTACTTTGGGAGACTGCCACTTATTTAAATGTTACATGAACAGCAGGAAAACTCCACATAGCCAGCCATTTGACAAGGTGTGAAATCACAATCAGGGTTCTGTAGTTTTATCCTATCTGGGAAGGAATCCCAAATGGACAAAAAGCACCACAGTTTATGGAGAATTGGGCAGCCCTGGCTACCTCAGCCTCCACATTGGGTTTGAGAAAATGTATCTTTAAATGTCCATAGGGGAGAGTAAGATAATTAAAATAAGGTACAAAAGTAAGAAAAAATTTTAATTTGAAAAAACTTATTTTTCAACTAAAATATTTTGATATATATAAGTACAAAAACAATCATAATTAAACTATTTTTTTTTCAACTATTACTACAGAGATATTTAGCAATTCCATGGATGTATCACAATACTAAATTGGATTTCATGTGGATATATGCAAGCAAATTAAGTAGAATGACATAACCAGATATTCTGAAAAACTTTCTAAAAAAACATTGTAAAAATAACACTAAATAACTTTTGGCACTTCATGTAACAAACATTTTATTTATACAAGGCATATACACAGAGCTTAACCACAGTGCATGCATGCACAGTGCAGAATTAACATAGTGTTTCATTTTACATTGTAATATGTTCACTGAAACACTATGTTCATCAAAAGACTATAGAGACTGTTTTAAATATTTAATTTAGTTAAATATATATATTATTCAGTTTAAGAATTTATTCATTTATCTAAATTTTACTATGCAAGTTTCAAATATCAAAAATTTTTCAAATTGTATAAAAGAAACAATTGTTGCAAGATATTTAGTGACAAAATTAAAGTAATAAAAAAATGCAGGCATCAGAGCATACTAAATATCATCATTACAAATTGCACTGTAGTGCACTTGCACACAAACTCAGGCAATTCCTAGGTTTGTCGCTATGCTTTGCTGGCACTCTATACACTGACAGAGACTGCCCATTTTTTCAGTTTTATACAGTAGATTGTAAAGTAGATGCTGTTCATTGTAATCATTTTGGGATTAACCTATACTCATAATAATTGAGTACTAACACTATTCAGTGAAATTAGATCACAATAGTGGAAATTCTAATTTTATTCAATGAGATAATTTGAAAAAATATATATATATATATAATCAAATATTTTTAATTGTTTTAACAATCTTCTAAATTAATTATTAAATTTCTTAATCTAGATAATCCTGAAGATCATTCTTCAGTAACAATTTGATATATTTATGATGATAAAGCAGACACTGAAATTTCCTTGTCAATTGCCAACCAGTTTTTAAACTTTTAACATATAGGCCTATTATCTTATTTATGATCTCTTCAACAGACATTTTCAGATGTCACCATGCCTATTTTTTGGAAAAAAAAACCATCTTTTTTAAAACAATTCTTTTATTGGGTTTATGTTGCTTATTTTATTTTGAGTTCTCTAACTTTTTTATAAACTTTACTCAGGTACTTTGAAGGACTGCTGTATAAGTCAAGGAGTTTAACATATTTCAATTTTGATTAAATGGTTTTCTGACAAAACAAAATTGTTTCAGGGAAAAAAGTGTATCTTTATAAAAAAAAATTATCAGCATGGTTCAAAGAAAAATTTTAGATGAACTGAAAATAGTAGTAAAATAAAAATTTTTCAAAAATAAAACATGACAATTTGTTCCAGAGGCTATTTGCAATTTCAAAAAATTAGAAGCTTGTTTTAGTTATTTGTCGAAACCGTGTCTTCTTTTTCTTGTTTCTTCTGATTCTATGTCACGACTTGGTGCATTTATAGACACTTGGCAAATAATTCCATCACCTACATTTACTTCTTACAGAAACGCGTTTCGGGCTTTCGCCCCTCTTCAGTCTGTTACGTCGATAGTTGTCAACTATCGACGTAACAGACTGAAGAGGGGCGAAAGCCCGAAACGCGTTTCTGTAAGAAGTAAATGTAGGTGATGGAATTATTTGCCAAGTGTCTATAAATGCACCAAGTCGTGACATAGAATCAGAAGAAATTAGAAGCTATTATCAAACTAGCAAAAAAAACAAAAAGGTACAATATTCACAGTATAGTCTGTTGCAAAGTGCTCCTTACACCTCTTATAGTTCTATACTATAAACATAAATATGGTCCATTATATAGAACACTTAGTTCTTTTAAAGAAGAAAAGAAGAAAACTCTACATTTTAAATACTATTTAAAATTATTTAAATTTTTTTATGCTCACTAAATTATTGTGTGTCATTTAGCACTGCAGAAACAAGTTTTGGATGCCAATCTTGTGAAAGATCACTTCTGGTTCTATAGTTCTTTTTAGTTTTTCTCAAGTAGGGTTGTCTATTTTAAACGTGTTGATGGTCTTTAGCAGAAACACAATCTTATTTAAAACTAGATACATCAGTTGGAAAACTATATTGGCATTTAAGATTAAGTGAGACATACTAAAATAGAAACAGATAACACATTTAACTAGAATAAAAAAACAAAAATTTGATACCAGAATACTACTAACTAAACCTTTAAAAACGCAACATAATTTTAATTTTCAAACATTTTTGATCTTAAATGACCTTCCTCAGGACAAAGAAATAAATTTCAATTAAGACAACAAAAAATGTTAGACAATTAAAATATACTACATTTTTAATTATTTGAGTAGTGGTACTGTAATTTATGACAAGTGCAGTTTTCAGAAAAGTCCAATATTTGGTTACTACTAATAATTTTTATAAATACAACAAACTGCTTTACTGTACTGAAGTTCACTTTAACAAGAAGTTTCTTCCAAGTACTTTTGGGCAATCAAACCCAAATTGTTAGGAGATACATTAGTTGCCCAAAAGTACTTGAGTAAAGTGTTATTAAAGTAAACTTGGTACTTATGGGTTAAGAGGTCACCAGTCGGAAATAGCGTTTTTTCCAAATAATGCAATTTTTTTTTATTTGTCAAATTTAATATAATTGTTAAATTAAACAATACTGTAATTACGATTTATAAAGATATAACAAAATCTCACAAATTCTAATAATAAACCACTTGAATATGCAAATTGTTTTGTAGTGTATACAGCAAATATGGCAAATAGGTGATATCTATAATCATCCTAATTGATTTTTTTTTTCATTTTTAGAACCTTTTTAGATTTAAATTTACTAGTCTATTGTTATTTTGATATTTTCATTCAAAATCGCGACTTTGATTGCTATTTCCGACTGGCGTTCTCTTAACCTATAAGTACCATAAACTCCAGTAAATTAGTTTGTTAGTTGTATTTTTTAAAAACTTAGAGTTATTTTCACGTTAATTATTTTTTTTTGAATTCTTATAGATAGAAATGGGCGGTTTTTACTATTTCTTTATCTATATTTTTAAAATATTAAGGTTTTGAGGTTGTTGCATTACAAAATTGAAAAACAAATGTAGACGAAGTCACAATTCTTATTTATCGACACACACCATTTTCTTCCAGAATCTTTATTCCTTATTCAGCTACATATTAAAAAATAAGCATTAAAATGCAATAATGCAAACTCCCTTAAAATATGAATGGCTATAAATAAGGAATTATAACTTAAAACTTTTTCACCGACAGAACATTACAGTGTAATAACTCACTGCTGTAAATCACTGGGCTATAATTTGGAATTATTTATTCCAAATTATAGCCAGATGATTTACGGCAGTTGTTGGCGAGTTATTGCATTAAATTGGATTTGTAGGGATGTTTAAACATTATGGTGTCTTTACAGGATACAGGAAGCATGCAAAATAGCAAGAATTTGAATGAAAATAAAATCAAAAGCAAACATTTGAAATTTACATATTAATTTTTCTGATTTCTAATCAATAAAATGTAATAGCTTTCATTAAAATTATATAATCTGCAATCTTTTAAAGTACATAATCTTAACAACAGAGGATAAAGGTCGTCTTTATATCTAGAATCTTGTATCATATATTGTTCTTGTAGATTCAAACTTTATAATTATTATGTATAAAAAAAAGCAAAGACTTATTCATCCATTATCTAAGTTTTAAGATTATATAAAATATTTACATTTAATTATAACTAAATAAAGCATTTTGATTAACAAGTGATGTTGAACTTACGGTTGATCAGGTTGAGCTTGGCGCTCTTTTTTCTGCTTTTCTGATATTTCTTGAGCTTTTGTAACGCTCAATGCTCGCCTGAGTCTAACTCTTTCGTCCCGAGTAACATCTGTTGTTGACATTTTTAAATAACAACGCACCACTCAAGCGACCATTCACGACTTCGAAAAGAGGCGGAACGTAGTTAATTATCCTCTAAAATCTACTAAATTTACAAATTAGCGCCATCTATATTTTCCTCTAAAAACACTTTTTTTTTTTTTTTAAATTTTAATATTTTATAAGGAGTTAAATTTACGTTTTAACACAATGGAAAAAATAAAAAATAAATTAAAAACGCATCTTAATAACGAAAAACATAACATGGTTTTATTTTTTAAGCTTTTGGCTTTTCCGTTTTACGGGTACCAAAAAAATCTTTTTCTATACCTATCGCGCATGGAAAAATTCCTGCGATCTGCCAAGGAAGTGCAGAACTTTCTTATTACTTAATGGTTTTATATGGAGATTCTAGCTTTACGTAAAGTGCTCTTTCTCCGATAGGCTTATTCATATGGAGTCTAGTGGTACTCCGAGAGGCTTGTTCCGATTTCGATCGAGTCGCTCGATTTCGATCGCTCGCGATTCGATCGAAATCGAGTCGCGCGAGATCGCGAGCGATAGGAACCGCTTCTAAACTCACTAATCATTTCCGGCTTACCCATTTGAGAAATTCTCTCTGAACCAATTATCAACCCAATACACGTGAGTTAGATCACATCAATTGACTGGCGCCATGCTAACCGAAAAGCACTGTACCACACATTCTAACTGCCAATGTAAAAGGCGAAGAAAACTAATTCTACTCACCTTCAACAGCGTCTCCTCTTGCATCTCCTGCGACGTCCTCTCGCTACTTGGCGACGCCTAGCCTGTTTCTGAAGTTATGAAGGTGAGAACGGGGTGAGGCCGCTAGTCCCCGCCTCGGCTAGGTCCTGGGGGTCGATGACAATGGTGTTGGTGGCGCCCGATGTTGTCTGAAAAAAAATCATATAATCCAGGTTTCACATTCGCAAAGAAGTATCCTTTGGTCATGCGCACTATACACAAGCTGCACTACTCACTAGGCGATCGTCATCACCCTGTCGTTCCTCTTCGTCGCCCTCGTGCACGGGAACATCGAAATAGGACTCGTCTGGCGGCGGATGTTGATCCACGGGCACACCGATCGTCTTGAGTTGGAGACCCTGGCGACCGGGGCCCGGGTAGACGGCCACGATATCCCCGATAAACTGCCGGAATTTTGCCGATATTGTTGGCAACTTGGACAGGAACCGCATCCTGTACACGTAGCTGCAAGCGTAACTCCCCTGCAGGCTCCTGTCCGTGCGGAGCGACTTGATGGACTTCTTCGGCCAGCGATCTCTACACTCGATGTTTTGAGTGTGGGCCTCGGGATCTTCGCTGTTGACGAATCTGCAAGAAAAAAGAAAAATGTCACTTTTCGGTATCCTTTTCAATAACGCTCGTTCATTTCTTTCACTTAACACATAGCACAGTATCATCCTCCTTACCTCCCGGAGCCCTGCTGGCTGTGATTCACGGTCTTTTGTTCCGAGAAGCCCATCGTCGTACAACCGCGATATTGGGGCGCGCTGTCGGAAACGATGATGGAACCAGGGGCTATGTATCTGGACACGTGGCTCCATAAAACGCGCCTGCTTTTGTTCTCTACCTGAAAGAATACGACAAAATATAACACAAAACTTCCACTAAAAGCAAAAAAATAATAGGAAATAATGTTTCGTTACTACTTACATGCCAGTACATAGGCTCTCGCGTTTCCCGACAATAGGCACCAAATATAGTTATTTGGGTGCCTTTGGTAACGCGCCCGCGGTTGTATTTTCGTCTCCTAGTAAAAGTTTCATTAATCTGAAAAGAAAACATATGTATATAGATATAGAGACATAGACATATCGGCGAAGTCAGAAACTTGGATCGATCGTCACCTCGACGTGCTTTCCGTAACCGCCAAGTTGATGATTTTGGTTGTTGGAGACGAAAACCTCCGCAATTTCCCGGCAGAAGTTAAACCAGTCCACCGCTGTTTTCAGGGCCACGCCGCATTCTTTTGCGGCGACGGTGACCGGTTCCTCTTTGACCCATTCATAAATTATCATCAGCACCTGATAAATACAAAAAAAAAAAATCTCATAAAACATACATCATCTTAAGCGGTACGATCGAATTATAGAAGCACGTAACGTGAAACCGCCGATTCTGTGGGTGTCCTTCCCTCACCCTGTTAACCCCTTAAAGCTACCTAGTTTCTATTGTCTTAGATGTGAGTCATCAACTCCTAAGGGTAGGGTTAAACAGTAAAATTCCAGAATGGCAAAAGACAAAGGAACAAAGAAAGAGAAGAAATATGAGAAATATAATATATATAAATATGGCATACTGCCACGATATCATACCTGTTGAGCTGAGAGCTGAGCTCTTTCAAAAAATGTGTTATGGGTACAAGAGAGGGTACCGGTGCAAACGGCCCGCCAGACGGAGCCGCCAGTCCGCCGGCGCATTTTTTTCTTTTGTTGTAGTTTTTCACAGCGGTAGACGAATCCGAACCTATCCGCTGGTGCCAGCTCTTTCCTCATCACGCCTGAAAAATATGTCAAATTGAATTAGCTAACAGATACCTGCATACGGCACTCGTGTATAGGAGGAAATCAAGGAAATCTTACCTCCGCACTTTGGGCACGACGGTACAAAGCCGGTTAGGTCCGGATGGGGAACGAGTCTCACCATGTGGCAAAATTTCTCCGCTGCCTCTTCGGTGGGAAAGTAGCGTGCAAAATTAAAGCACGTCAAGTTATCAAAAATTTCTTCGGGATCCACGACGGGAGCCGCTGAAATATCATCTTGTGTCATGTTCAAAGACATGTTGAAAGTGATACGGACTGACGAACAGTGTTGCCAGATCTGAAAATAAAAATGTAACAAAACTGTGCTTTAAAAGTAGCCGATTTGAACTATTTGTAACCCAAACATAAATATGAATTATTTTGCAACTATGCACTTTTGCTAATGAAATTCTTAGAGTTAATATTAGGAAAAAATATATCTGAGATGTTTTTCTTTTAACAAGTGATATAACTTTTTTTGTTGTTAGTGTATCTAAATAAAAGTGTCAGTTTCGGTAAACTGTATTCTGAATTTATATCCCGAGCCCCATAGATCGTAATAATATCAAAATATCTGTTAAGTCAGAGTCGAATTATTACACAAAATAATTTTGAAATTGTACGAACATAAATAATATAAATACTTTTATATTATTTTCTACCACTATAATTTAATTCTTAAATTTCAATTTTAGTAATCTTGGTAAAAGAAATAACTTTTGTTAATTTGAATCTGTCCACGCATATTTAATTTATCATTTTTTTTGTCCATCACTATTATATTTTTAAAAAATCAATTTTTAATGCTGTATTTAACAAAAAACATACAAACTATTTTCATAAAATCTTTTTATGAAATATTTAATTTCAAAGTATTCATGAATATGAATTTGAAATAAGCACAAAAATTGAGTATGATGATACAGTATATTAATATCAAAAGCAACCAACCGACCATAGAAATAGTACATTTTTTGAAGGAGCTTTAGTACGTTTTGAAATTTCATTGTGGCAACGCTGTTCGCAGTTCGATTGTGTTTCTGCTCGGAGTCGGACGTGTTTTTGTTGAGCTCTCCGATTGTGTTGCTTTTTTGCTGCTTGCGGAGTTTGCTAAAGATTTTTGAGGAAAGTCTTAGTCCATACTCACGCTAGACGTAAGAATTTATTGGTTAAAGTTCAGATACGTAGACTGTCATGGCGGCTCATGTCTGATTCCAGCAAACAGAGGGGACGCACGTTCTAACCTAACCTAACCTAACCTATTCTAATAAATTACCATAATTATTACCAATCAAATTAGTAGAATAGGTTAGGTTAGAACGTGCGTCCCCTCTGTTTGCTGAAATCAGACATGAGCCGCCATGATAGTCTACGTATCTGGACTTTAATCAATTTATTTAATATTTCCGGAAGAATTGTTACCAGAAGACATCTCGGCCCATTGTTCGATGGTCGGTTGTTTCGTTTTCGATTCGAATCTTTTAGATTTAATTAGGGAACTGCGATGAGCACTTTGCTTTTCTCGTAGATGTAGTTTAAGCTTTTGTTTTGACGCGACTAATTGTAAATTTTCTTTTTTACAGAATGAAGATGTTGAGTGGATCGGCAGGAGGTTCCCACGGAGGAAGGCTGTGGTGCCGGGGGGGGGGGAGATTTCTCGGCAGGCTCCGATGGCATGCAACGAGGTTCTCTGACTCTTACCACTCCCAAAGAGACGTTGGAGTACCAAGGGCTCGACCATGTCTCCTCCCAATCGATTAGTTCGGTGTCGTTTGGAACCGTCAAGCAAGAGGCAGTGGGTGATGACCTTCCCAAGTGCGTGTGGTGTGGCACTCTCCCGGAGTAGGGATACCTCCATGCTCCAGTGTACTAGGTCTTCGAAAATTGGCTTGCCACAGACCTTATTGTGGAGGATGTAGGAAGTGAGAGCTCGGACAGTTGTCACTTCCTGTTTTGTCGAGTTCTGTTTCTCCATCCACAACAGAGATGCCACTGCTTTCCGGAAGTCTGAATGGGGAGGAAATGGAGTAGTGAGCCACCGAATTCGAGGGACCGTGGTGTCTGTGGTTCCCTTGGCCTAGGCGGCGATTTTCCCAATTCGTCCTCCTGCACCCAGATGTGACATTCTTACTGGATTAGACACTTTTCACCTGGACTCAATACCTTTTCCTGGATGTGACTGTGGACTTGTCTCCCAATAACACTCTGTCAATGACAATGGATTTATCTCCCAATTACGACCACCAGAAGGCACTCAAAGGAGAGGCCAAGGGGCCTGGTAGCCTTCAAAGAAAAAGGAAAACAAATACCAGGAAGTTTCCAAAAATCTTTTCTTAATCAAAATTAAATTATTATTTATATTATGTCTTGTCTTCTATTTCTATACTACTTATGAACCAGCAGTCACATTAGATGGGAATTTTAAGTTTGCATTGAACATTTTTTAATCCGTTTAAATGGGCTTCCCTGAGATTAAGTTTTGAGTGCGTCTCTGGTGCCTACAGGACATAATCTATTGCTACCTCTTTTTTTTTTTTTTTTACTCTTTATCTCAAATTTAATGGTTTAAAGCATAATTGCAGTTATTTAAGCATTGTCTTTGATATAAAAATGAATTCCAAATTACGAAAAATTTTGGCTCTGAAATTAGCAAGAAAGTTCATTGTGGGAGAACAAAAGTTGTGGAAATAATTAAAAATCTGCTTGTACCAAAGTTAATTCAATGATTTTGTATAAGTCTTATTGTCATATTTTGTCATTTAGTTGAATTTAAACATTAGATATTCACATGTAAGGTATTTTGTAATTCAGTTTATGCTTTAATAGTTGTAATTATTTTAGCATATGTAAATGATACAAATAATAATATGTTTTTTAAAACTTTATTTTATAATCTTTCTTAATTCAACATACAAGTTGCAAATAATTAACTAGTCTAATTTTAATTTACTATGAATATTAAAATATATGTACAGTACAAGACATGATAATGGCAAAACAAAGCCATTAAAATTCATATATAAATTTCAGTTGATTTTATAGAGTTCCAAGCTTGGTTCACTGAGTAAATCATATTCTTCGTTATGTTTATGATTGATATACAAAAGTTCGAAGGAAATGATTTGAGGCTTATTCGAAAATACATTGGAGAATTTTTTGTAACATCCAAGACTTCAAATCTCAGATGTGACAGAACAAAACGTTCATGTGCATTTGAAAGTTTGTCAGAAAGGAAAAGCACTGTAGGCCATGAAAGTCTTGCTGTGTCCTGTTCCAGCCACATCTTTGATATGCTGAGATTACAAAACAAAGCCATTTCATAGATTTTCATATATGTAAAAATATAAACAACTTTTATAATTTCAATAAAATCAATAAAGTTATGTACATATCATGACTGCAAATCCATATTCTATCAGGTCCTCAATACACCTGAATACAGAATAATGCCAAATACTGTATTCGGTCCAACATTCCATGCTATTGTACTACTAGCTTTATAAACTGTTTTACAGTTTTGTTTATTATTTTTGTTGAAAATCAAAGGGAATTGATTTTTCAAAATATATGTAGATGTAAGATCCTACATCTGTACAGTACATACAAATAGATCATTTACTCTAAATCAAAATTATTGAAAGCAGAATTATATTTTTAATGTAAATAAATGATAAAAAATTGACAATGTAAGTTAATTTTATATTTATCATTGTAAATAAATAAATTTCTGTATTTTGAATATAACTGTACTGTAAATTGCAGTTATATTTACTGTTGTTCTCCAGTCTTATAAACAGATATCTTTATTAGATTTCTGTTTCAAAGAACATGAAAAAGTTCTTTTTGAAATTTATAGTCATTTGTATAAAAATAATAAAACATGTTTACAGATTATATAATCTGAAACATATACAAAACCACTTCATGATATACTAAAAAAAAACAACCCTGATTAGGCAACTCAAATTTACTTGTGCTGTGGAACACTGCTTCACTGAATCTCTCTTGATTGAGAAATGTTGAATAACTTTGACATTATGGTTAACTCATGGCTTCTCCATATTTCTACACTATCTCTAAACAACTGTAGCAAAAGTATTAACTATTCACAGTTGTTGATTTAAAACTATGTAGATGAGCCTCAATAATTACAAAATATTGTTTTTGGGCCAAATATATTTTCTAATAATTCACTGGGTTGCAAACTTCAGAAAAAAGTTGGAAAAAAGCAGGACAAACTCACAATGTCAAGCTTTTCAACCTGGACTCATTACTCCACACTTATTACGATTTGTTTATAGAACTGGATATGCAACATACTGTACATGGAAAAGTTTAAATGGTAATTTCACCTAAACTGCTACTTGTTGGCACAAGTTAAGTTACCATGCATTAGTGGAAGGAATGTACTAAAACATTAAACTTTCAGTAAAATCTAGGATGTCTAATTTGACATCTCTGCAAGCCTAGTTCAAAACTACATTGACCATTCTGAAATTCTCAGGTGTTTTAAACACCCATCACCTGATTTTCTGACATAATCTCCTATATCCTATGTAAACTCTAAAGTCCAATGGTTGCCTGACTCATTTTGTTTAAATAACAAATAGAAATAATCAAATTTTTCATTATTCTTGCTCTAAATGTAACATTCCTTCTCTATTCACAAATCAAACTCTAATAAAATATCTATCATTCTGTCCCAATGCTATTCTAAAGTTTTAGAATAAATTGTTTTGGAACAAAGTCCAAGACTATTGTTTTACAGGATTCAAAATGTTCAGGTAACTATTGCAGTAGCCTAACAATTTCAAATTTAACAGTTTATTTTCCAAAATCCATTTTTTGTTATATTCTTTCGTAGATATAAAATAAATACTAATTGATATTATGATTATGATGAAATTCTTTCCTAATGATGATGAAATCCTAACATAGATAAGTACTTAAACTGAAATTCTCATTATAGTTTAACTAAATTTCAGATTTTTAAGTTTTATTTATTTGAGAAACCCAACGTATACATCAGAGCCCGGTATGGCATTGCTGAGATCAATGAGAAAGCATGTGAGTGGTGCTTGCACCTTTATGGCCATGTGCTCTGCGCTGACGCCGACTCCATCATTCACATGGGCCTAAATTTGGAGGTACCTGGGTCCCGCCCAAGGTAGCGTTGGCTGGACACACTACATCATGATCTGCAAGCTGTAGGCCTACACCCAGAGCGACCAGGCCCATGATTGGACCAAATGGAGATTCAAAATAAAATCCAGATGTGCCGACCCTGCTGGTAAGTGGGACTAAGGTCTAAGAAGAAGATTTATTTGAGAAATCACTCAGAAAAGGGTTAATAAACTTTTATAAATTAATTTATTTGAATTACATATTCAAATTTATATTATATTTACAAAAAGTAATACTACATACTATATTTTTATCAGTAATAATAAAAACAAAGTACACATTCTAAAAAATTGAAAAAGTGGAATGTTCACAATCACAATTAACAGGAATGTATTAAAAATAAATATATTTATATATACATACATATATTAAAAACTTTAAAAATATTTGAAAATAAAATTTGGCACAATTTATTACGAAAATTGAATACAATAAATAGTTTCATGAAAAAGCTTACTTTAATAATAAAAGATGAAGTTAGAATGACATTTTCAAAATTAAACAGTTTAAAAAATATACATGATACATGTCTAAAAGGTAATGAAAGTTAGTTATTCAATAAGATTTTATAGATATATAAGTTATATATTTATTTAAGCTAGTAGATATATTTAAATGTTGAAAGGAAAAGTAATAACCAAATAACACTTTAAAATCTTTTAATTTCATTATTAATTTCCAACAGCAAGGTTACGAATGTAATCCAAAACTGGTGGATGCTGTAAGATTTTCATGTGATCGATACTTTTGTATTCTCTATAGAATATGTTTGTCCATCTTAAACATCCTCGTAAACTTCTTACATTCACTGTTCCATCACCATCTCCATACTCAAGTTCTGGATAAGAATTAGGAAAACTATCCATATCTTTATAATAAAACCTGTAAACATTAAGAAATACTTCTTATAAATAAATCTAGTTTCTAAAATTTAACATATTAATAAGTAATAAATATATAATACTGTAATTTGAAACAATGTTACCAACAATTGTTTAATAATAGTTATTTCTAAAAAATTCTGTATACTGACATTTAACCTTTCAGCAGTGGGTTAGTCAGGTATGGTGCTATACCTATGTAATGGAGAATAAACATGGGAAATTTTTAAAGTATTTTTTCACACGTTTTTTCTCATAACTGTTTACAAAATCTTTTTCCGAAATGGTAATGTCTAGTAAAGAAATGTTTTTTTTTAATTGTTACATAATTTTTTTTTATGTGAATTTTTTTTTGCGGTAGTTTTTGGCAATATCCACAAAAGAATTTTGCAGATATATCTGTCATTCACCAGTGCCATACGATCACCCGACAGATATATCCACCGGTCACTGCTGAATGGTTAATTTAGTTTCACTGTCTTAATTTTCATGAATAAATATATAGGATGCACCAACAATAATTGTCCATAGGAGAGCAATGCTGAAGGTCAAGCTATATGTTAGCAGGGGCTGGGTTTTGTTGCATAAATATTACAATTTCATTTAAGTACAGACTTCATTACTGTCTTGCTGAAAATTGTCACCACTTTGAACATAAGTTGTAACAAAATTTAAATCTGTAATCGTACTTCACCATATTAAATTCTTATCACTTGTATTATCTTCTAATTACCCTTTAATGTGGTTTCACTTTCAATTATCAACACTAAATTTTGGCATTAATGAATTAACTGGAACATTCCCTCTATTCATGCAACAAAACCCAGTCCTGCTGACATACCGCATGAACTTTGCAGCATTACTCTCCTGTGGACATTTATTAATGGGACACACTGTACATTGTTCATTTCCAATAATGTAAAATGATTATTTTTAGTCTATAAAAGTATTCTGATTAAAATAATTCTGCAAAACTATTATCTGTTAAAATTTAGAACTATTATTGGATATTATAATGTGGGTGTTTAAATTAGAACATAACAAAAATGTAATTTCAAACATTTTTATTTATTTAGGCATATTTAAGTTTAAATTATCTTCTTCAATTTCAGGATATTTTACTATGAATATTTAAATTTATTGCTACAATAACTACTTACTAATTATATAAAAATGGAAATATAAATAAAACAAATAATTGATACTTACTGAGATATTGTTTGTAAACCTGTACCATATAAACAATGTATTTCCACACCAGGTGATTCAAGATTATGAATTAATTTATGAGTGTCTAGCCACATATCCCAGCCTGTTTGATATTTAAGATCTTGAAAAAATTTATAATAATTTGAAACAGTGTAGTTACTAACAGGCGTATAGGATAAAACTTCATCTTGTTTCCAAAACTGGTTTGAAGGTAACAGAAAAGCTGTGCTAGGATTAGTTCGTTCTTCACCTCTTACAGTTAGAGAATCAAGTAAAGAAACTCCAAGATTATCACCTTAAAAGGTTATAAATATAACAAAAATTAATATCAAAATAATAATAAAATGTATTTATTAGAGCTTGAAAGATTTCTGCTTTTTGTGTAAAAGAATGAATATTCCTTAGATTTTGAGAGAAATCTAAAGAAATTTGTACCTCAAGTACAAAAAAAATTATTTTGGTGGCTCCATAAAACGCGCC
>NW_019385442.1:54651-80828 GCF_000671375.1 Centruroides sculpturatus | reverse complement strand
TGGAACGTTTACAATCGTTCTATAATCGAACCAATATTCGAATTTTATGTTCGAATTTAATTCGAACAAATTCGAACAAAACATTCGAAATAGAAAGCCACTTTCAACCACTTTTAGCCTCACATCTCCCGCACCCTTATAGCTATCGAGACGCAACCACCCCTATGCACGAATGAAGACTTGGGGCTACCACCACATACAAACACCATTCATGTGCGATGTGTAGTTTTGGCAAAAAAGTGAAATATAGGGACATACATGTCCATTTTTATATATATATATATATATATCTTCATGCTACTTGCAATTACTGAATTTTAATCTATTAAAAGCTTAAATTTGTAATAAATTTAAGCTGTCTGATAAGTCTAATCTAGTCATCCAAAACATTGACTTTCCAGAATTTACATCTTTATTATCCTAGTTTCTTCCAGTTCATATAACCTATTTCAGGGGCATTAACAATCAAACTAAAAAAACCCACATTCATTAAAAATCACACCTTCAAGAATATCTGTCAGAAAATAACAGTTTCTAACAAACACCATTTTTTAAAGCAAAAAACCATCCTATTGTCCTTTTAATTTTTCAGAAAAGATTTAGAAGGAGAATAGAACAGTTTACAGTATTAGCAATAGGCATGCACAGTTACCAGATATACAGATTCCACTAAAAATTTGTGATATCATCCTGGATATTGTGTATGTTATCAATTACATTTTATGACAAATCTAATAAAATTGAGAAATCTCGTTGAGAAAGAGAATAAAATCAATTCAAGATATCTATCAAAAATCAGTGAGATCAGGACAAGAAAAGCTGCATTTGTAACTGCTGCTAACATCAACATATTAGATATGTTGTAATATTCCAAAATGAAAGTATATAAATTTATGAATCTTTTGGGAAAAAATATAATTATTTNTGATACATGTCTAAAAGGTAATGAAAGTTAGTTATTCAATAAGATTTTATAGATATATAAGTTATATATTTATTTAAGCTAGTAGATATATTTAAATGTTGAAAGGAAAAGTAATAACCAAATAACACTTTAAAATCTTTTAATTTCATTATTAATTTCCAACAGCAAGGTTACGAATGTAATCCAAAACTGGTGGATGCTGTAAGATTTTCATGTGATCGATACTTTTGTATTCTCTATAGAATATGTTTGTCCATCTTAAACATCCTCGTAAACTTCTTACATTCACTGTTCCATCACCATCTCCATACTCAAGTTCTGGATAAGAATTAGGAAAACTATCCATATCTTTATAATAAAACCTGTAAACATTAAGAAATACTTCTTATAAATAAATCTAGTTTCTAAAATTTAACATATTAATAAGTAATAAATATATAATACTGTAATTTGAAACAATGTTACCAACAATTGTTTAATAATAGTTATTTCTAAAAAATTCTGTATACTGACATTTAACCTTTCAGCAGTGGGTTAGTCAGGTATGGTGCTATACCTATGTAATGGAGAATAAACATGGGAAATTTTTAAAGTATTTTTTCACACGTTTTTTCTCATAACTGTTTACAAAATCTTTTTCCGAAATGGTAATGTCTAGTAAAGAAATGTTTTTTTTTAATTGTTACATAATTTTTTTTATGTGAATTTTTTTTTGCGGTAGTTTTTGGCAATATCCACAAAAGAATTTTGCAGATATATCTGTCATTCACCAGTGCCATACGATCACCCGACAGATATATCCACTGGTCACTGCTGAATGGTTAATTTAGTTTCACTGTCTTAATTTTCATGAATAAATATATAGGATGCACCAACAATAACTGTCCATAGGAGAGCAATGCTGAAGGTCAAGCTATATGTTAGCAGGGGCTGGGTTTTGTTGCATAAATATTACAATTTCATTTAAGTACAGACTTCATTACTGTCTTGCTGAAAATTGTCACCACTTTGAACATAAGTTGTAACAAAATTTAAATCTGTAATCGTACTTCACCATATTAAATTCTTATCACTTGTATTATCTTCTAATTACCCTTTAATGTGGTTTCACTTTCAATTATCAACACTAAATTTTGGCATTAATGAATTAACTGGAACATTTCCTCTATTCATGCAACAAAACCCAGTCCTGCTGACATACCGCATAAACTTTGCGGCATTACTTTCCTGTGGACATTTATTAATGGCACACACTGTACATTGTTCATTTCCAATAATGTAAAATGATTATTTTTAGTCTATAAAAGTATTCTGATTAAAATAATTCTGCAAAACTATTATCTGTTAAAATTTAGAACTATTATTGGATATTATAATGTGGGTGTTTAAATTAGAACATAACAAAAATGTAATTTCAAACATTTTTATTTATTTAGGCATATTTAAGTTTAAATTATCTTCTTCAATTTCAGGATATTTTACTATGAATATTTAAATTTATTGCTACAATAACTACTTACTAATTATATAAAAATGGAAATATAAATAAAACAAATAATTGATACTTACTGAGATATTGTTTGTAAACCTGTACCATATAAACAATGTATTTCCACACCAGGTGATTCAAGATTATGAATTAATTTATGAGTGTCTAGCCACATATCCCAGCCTGTTTGATATTTAAGATCTTGAAAAAATTTATAATAATTTGAAACAGTGTAGTTACTAACAGGCGTATAGGATAAAACTTCATCTTGTTTCCAAAACTGGTTTGAAGGTAACAGAAAAGCTGTGCTAGGATTAGTTCGTTCTTCACCTCTTACAGTTAGAGAATCAAGTAAAGAAACTCCAAGATTATCACCTTAAAAGGTTATAAATATAACAAAAATTAATATCAAAATAATAATAAAATGTATTTATTAGAGCTTGAAAGATTTCTGCTTTTTGTGTAAAAGAATGAATATTCCTTAGATTTTGAGAGAAATCTAAAGAAATTTGTACCTCAAGTACAAAAAAATTATTTTGACTTCTCTCAATTCATTTTGATTTAAAAGGTAAAATAAACAAATTTCTAAGAAAAATTTTAAGTTATTAGAAGAAATTGCATTCAATCATTTCAGGTTATTTTATCTTTAATAATGATATGATGATGAAGAAGAGGCACATCTTTCATATTCTGTGTAAAAAACTAATTTTGATAGTTTTGGATTAATGCATTTTTAATATAATGTGCTACAGTTTAGTAATATATGTTAGCATAGTTAGAAAAGCATATTTGAAATAATATATTTAAATTGTTAAAATAGCATGTTTTAAGTAAAATAAATAGATTCAGAAAAGAATTAGAAATTAACATGTCCATAAAGCTGTATGAATATTAAACAATCAGTGAAGACTAAATCTGATGTATTGATTCTTGATGATAATTTTCACTATTTGACATTTATAAATTATTATTATTACATGTAAAAGTTTTCAAATGTTTTGAACAATTAGTTTTAATTTTTATTAATTAATAGTTTTATTAAAAATAATGGCAATTATACAATTATATTTTAGATAGTCTTATTAAATTCTAATTGAATCCTTCTTAGTCATTATCAAGAATCATCTAGTTCAAAATAATTTTTTTTAATAATCATTTCTACTATGATGATACATGCAATAGAAAAAATAATAAGCATTTTCTTAGGTGTGTTAATTTCTTAGGGCTAATATTGTTAATGTTTAAATTTAAATGTTCTGTTCGAATTCTCTATTCGATTTTGAATTGCCTGAAGACGGCGTACATATTTACGTTGAAAGTGCTTGCAAGATTAAAATATTTCTTTTAATTCTATTTAACACCTCATAATCTGAAGTTTTTGATTGAATAAGCATTTTCTTATTGCATTCTGACAGTTTAGCATGACTAACACAAATATAATCTATATCTGTTTTGAAAATATAATACAAAATATTAATAACAAATAGCATTACAATAAAAATATTTTTGTGGACACTGGATGCATTTGAAAAACTCTTAAATTTCTTTAAATATTGTCATATGAAATTTGTTGTAATAGAAAATCAATGAATCAATATACTAGTTCATCATATATTGGGTGTGATGAACTAGTATATTGATTAGGCTACTATTTATATCATAGTTTCAAAAATAACAAAAGTTTGTCAAATATGATCAATAAAGTCTTATCTATAAAAACTTTTACATTGTATGAAAAAGAGAAAGAAAAACACAGGTATCTCTTGTACAACACAGTTTTGGAAGTCCTCCATATAAAATTTCACAATTTATAAGTGTAAACTTTGTTATTCAATATTTTTTATGTAAGCAAGCATGCTGTTGTCTCAAATTTGTCCATAGATTTTAGAATATTAAAATTTTCAAATTATTTTATGCTTTTGTCCTGTTTACTTTAATGAAAACTGATAGGACAAGGAAGAAAAAATATGCCCTAACTTTCCTATCAACCAGGTGTTATTATTGTTGCTTTCAGACTTTAGCCCTTAAGACTGACACCATGTTTTCATTTTATAGATTAAATAAACTTACCTAAAAATGTTTAATCTTCATATTTAGAAAAGTTTTATTAAACTTTTTTAACTGTAGGTATCATTTGTAAAAATGAAACAAAATACAGTGGTATCTCAGTACTCAAATAATTTGGTATTTGAACACAAATTCTGGAAAAAGATTGCTTGGTACTTGACTGAACAAATGTGATCAGTAGAACAAATTTTCAATTAATAACATATAAACATTTTTATGAATGACGTTAAAAAATATATGTTTAAATAAGACAATATGAAAATGTTGCTGATACTTCTGATCAAGAACAACAAAAAAGCTGAGATGACAACAATATTTTGTAAAATGTTTGTTTGTTTAGTTATGACAATGCAACACTTAGCGATCTGCCTAGGGGGATGCCTGCTGGGAGATCTTTTTAAGGGAAACTGGCCCCTATTTAGGCGTTACAGACGTAGAGAAAACCTGGAAAACTCCATATGGCCAATCTGTCTGAGCAAGGTGCGAACTCACAACCAAACTCCCAGTGTTCAGAGAACGAAGACCATTTGGCCATTGGTGGGTCAATTTGTAAAATGAAAAACCCTCGTTTAACTAAAATTAATATTAATGCATAATATGGTACTTTTAATTGTGATTGTTAGTTAATTATTTATTGGAAATAAAGTATTGATTGTTTTAATAAACATATTTCTCTTAACAAAAGTATACAATTCTTTTTCATTGCTAACTTCTGGAATGTAACCCTATGTTTTGCATTAGTCCTTTGTTTCATATAGCATAGATTCATATAACACAGCACCTTTTTGAAATGTAACTACTGTCTTATATGAGGGATACATGTACTTCAATTATTAAAAAAATCTAAAACTAATGTTACTTAAGTTTAAATTGTAAAAAATCAGTTATTTTGTATGTCAAAGTCAGATATCACAAATTATACAAGTTTTCATTTATTTATTTGAACTTAAATTATATATAATATAGATGGAATAATATTTATTGTACTTACCAGATGCAAAAGCTTTTAAAGCTTTTACTGCACCACCCCATGGTGCAGCTAGTGTCACAAGTGCTTTGATATATTTATCTTTCCAAGCTAATGTCTGATTATTAAGAAAATATAAAGTAATTGGACAACCTAAACTGTGACAAATCATAAGAATTCTCAAATTCTTATTTATTTTATATGTCTCTTCAATTAATTGTTTAAGTCGTTCATAATATTCTTTAAGTTCATCTGTATTAATAAAACAATTTTAAAGTTTATTTTAATAAATTTAATTGCATTACACTTAAACAATGCAATTTAATAAAACATACTGGGTGCTTTACGGAAATCATAAGGAGCGCCTCTAACATTTACTCCCCGGGTGTAATTAGCTGTTGCTGTAAGTATGTTGACTATCTCATAAAAATAAGAACCTGAAATAATAATAATGAAGAAAATTCATTTTTTTATTTTTCAAAATGAAAAATCATTTAAAAATAAAAATTTTTCTAAACTGACAACAAATACTTGATGATTATTACAAAAACATACAATTAAAATGTATCATAACACTTCAACATTTTATATTAAATGCTGAAGTGTTATGATACATTTTAAGTCATCTTTAATGTTGAAGTGTTATGATATAAACTTTTATTCTGTAAAGTGTAAATCATGTTAGTTCTACAAGAAACTATAATAATTCAACTAAAAAATAACTATCATTAAATTTATAATTTAACTAGCTGCAAGGACCCGCTTCGCTGGGTTTTTATTTGTATGTAATATAGTTTTTTTTATATATATAAAAGACTGTTTTTCTAAGTAATCTAGAATCTAGCTGCAAGGACCCGCTTCGCTGGGCAAAAAGTAACGATAGTGAAGATTAAGATAATTACATTATAGCTAATCTTACCCGTTTTCACAGAATGCAAGAATTAGGTCCCCCGTTTCCAGACTAATTAGAGAATTTTTACGTTTAGTCAAACGAACTATTTTCAACGTTTCTGGAACGTTTACAATCGTTCTATAATCGAACCAATATTCGAATTTTATGTTCGAATTTAATTCGAACAAATTCGAACAAAACATTCGAAATAGAAAGCCACTTTCAACCACTTTTAGCCTCACATCTCCCGCACCCTTATAGCTATCGAGACGCAACCACCCCTATGCACGAATGAAGACTTGGGGCTACCACCACATACAAACACCATTCATGTGCGATGTGTAGTTTTGGCAAAAAAGTGAAATATAGGGACATACATGTCCATTTTTATATATATATATATATATCTTCATGCTACTTGCAATTACTGAATTTTAATCTATTAAAAGCTTAAATTTGTAATAAATTTAAGCTGTCTGATAAGTCTAATCTAGTCATCCAAAACATTGACTTTCCAGAATTTACATCTTTATTATCCTAGTTTCTTCCAGTTCATATAACCTATTTCAGGGGCATTAACAATCAAACTAAAAAAACCCACATTCATTAAAAATCACACCTTCAAGAATATCTGTCAGAAAATAACAGTTTCTAACAAACACCATTTTTTAAAGCAAAAAACCATCCTATTGTCCTTTTAATTTTTCAGAAAAGATTTAGAAGGAGAATAGAACAGTTTACAGTATTAGCAATAGGCATGCACAGTTACCAGATATACAGATTCCACTAAAAATTTGTGATATCATCCTGGATATTGTGTATGTTATCAATTACATTTTATGACAAATCTAATAAAATTGAGAAATCTCGTTGAGAAAGAGAATAAAATCAATTCAAGATATCTATCAAAAATCAGTGAGATCAGGACAAGAAAAGCTGCATTTGTAACTGCTGCTAACATCAACATATTAGATATGTTGTAATATTCCAAAATGAAAGTATATAAATTTATGAATCTTTTGGGAAAAAATATAATTATTTGTATATTAAATAAAATAATAATAATTATTACCTACATTATTTCAAACATGCAGCCTTCAAACAAAATATAATTCCTAAAAATACTGGTAAAACAGAAGAAATATAGAAAATTTTTGAATTCAAATAGATATCATCATCATTTAAAATTTCATAATTTACTATCAAAATATCTTAATTATTGAAATATACATATTGAAATATCATAATTATTACAATTATATACATAAAATATTGATAATAATATATAAAATCAAAATGCTAAGATTTTTTGTGAAGTGACTAAGCAAAGTATAAAAACATTCTTACTTATTTTCGCTCTACTAGGATCTATATATTCTATAGTTGATGTTTCACCAAATCCAGGAATGATAATATCAACACCAGGTGAATTTGATGTAGTTCTTGTTACATTGTTATAAACTAATCTATTTAAAAAATATTAAAAATTAATATACCTGTATGCATATAAATTTAATTTTATATAATTTTCTATCATATAAGTCAACAAATGAGATATTTTGATGTAAGAAAAAAAATCATAATATGAAATAATAAAGATTAAATTTTTATGTAGGAGAATATAAGGATATTTCATGCAAGAGGTAGTTCAAAGCAAGCATCCTCTTTGATCTTCTCACATTAGAAATAGTAGTAATCCATATAATTAATAGAATTTAAAGAATAAAATTCATTATTTGCATTATGCAATATATTTGTAACCAATGAATGGATTTCAATAAAATTTTCAGGGCAGATTGTGTATGTACTGTACAATCTGTTCAGTTACATGGAGTTAATTGCTTTCAAAAATTTACAAAAGTCAATGGCACTTATGACACTCATGACACTCTTGGAATTACCCCATTTGAAGTTAAATCAAGCATTGAGGAGACCTCCAAAAGTGATCTCTCCCAAATCATCCCGTTAATCAGTATCTCTCCTCAACTATCTTCATTACATAGGGAACCTTTTTTTCTTTTCAAACAATATATAAAATTATTGGTGACAAGCATGCTGTTTATGTAACAGATATGCAGAGATAATGTTTGTGTTTTGTGGCTGGAATTACCATGCCCTCCTTTAAAGTTAGAAAAATTTTAAGTTTATACTTAATTTTATGGATAGAGATTCCATCTGAATCTACAGAAAATGCAAGTTATATTATATTACAAATATTATTTACCAAATCAAAAATCTTTAATAAGATTCAAATTAGTTTGATGCACTTTTTAAACAGTATTAGGTCTAAAGCTATTTAATAAAAGAAAGTATAAATGAGCATTTATTGTATTGTATTACATTTTTCAAATTATAAAAACTTTTTGAACAAATGCTTTATTTAAACCATTCAGGGCTGGTTGCATGAATTACTACAGGGATAGTCAACCTTTCTATACCTACCGCCCACTTTCGTATCTTTGTTAGTAGTAAAATTTTCTAACTGCCCACTGGTTCCGCAGTAAGTTAATTTAGCACAACTGCAAAGTACTCATAATTTTTGAGTGGTGATTTAGTAAAATTATGTAGTAAATTTATCTTTTTATTTATATTTTGCATATGTTTATAATATACACAAATTTTTTTGCCAGTGTGACAAGTGTTTTTTTTTTATGCCAAACTGAAAAAAGTAGCTAAATCTGGCAATGCCGACCCCACTATGAAACGAGATCAACTTGAGTGATGGCCACTGTTACAGTACAACCTGCTCTGTCAGTGAGTCATAGATGCACAGTGATAACAGAAAGTAGCTTCAGCATCAGACAAAACCCCTACTGACCACAACGAAAGCTCAAATTGCCCACTAGTGGGTGATAGGGACCAGGTTGACTACCACTGAGTTACTATTTAAACTACAGAAGAACTAACTAAACTATCTGTGGAATAAATTCAACCTTGTCACTAATTTAAAGCAGGGGGTTCAATTTTTTTCTAAAAAAAAGGGCCAAGTGAGCTGTAAAAGATAAAACTGGAAGCCAGGTACCAAAAGATATAGTCAAAAATAAAGAATAAGATTTTCTTATTTCTGAATATCAACAGACATAAACCAATACAAAATTTGCAACTGGTTTTTTGAAAGAATGTCATCAAAATTTGGGATAAATTTTGTGGCACATAGTATTAAAATCTTATTTTTTGTAATCTTCATATCAGAAGAAAAATAAATGGGATAAATGAGATAATAAAATTAGTCAAAAAATTTCTTTGAAAGCTTTATTATGCAAACTCACATAACCAATACTTCATCATTTAAGGTGGTTTGGTTTTATATGCAACACTGTAATTTAGTAAAAAAATAATGTACAGTGCAGTGAATATCATTAACATGAAAAGATACTTGTCTTTTTGTTGCTATTTAGAAAGATATGAAGATTAATTATAATTTAAAGTTTAAAAGTAGCTGAAGTTGAAGTTTAGGTATGTTTACAGCTGGAGTTAGAACCATGTTACAATATATTGTATACTCAAATAACAAATAAATAATAGATAATTTTCCAATTTCTTAATTAAATTATTGATTAAGTTATTTAATTTAATATTCTCATTTCTTTGCATTTCGATAACAACACTTATTGTTTTATATTTCATGTAATTTTGATAAGATGCATTTTTATTTCTTAATATGACTCTATTTATCATCAGAGCTACAAAAATATTTTAATCAATAAGTATTAAATAAAATATATTTTTCTATAAATAAATAAATGAAGCATATTAACAAATAAGAAAATACACGAAACAATACTTTACCTCATATTATCAACCCAACATTCCAGTATATAAGGAATCATTTGCTCTAAGTTAAGCCATAAAGTAAAATAAGAATTCGTTTTTTTGTCACAAAAATAGTGTTTTACATTTGGTTTATTCAACTTTGCCTTAAATTGACTTCCCCCATCACCTGGTACTGTAAATAAACATTTAATAATAACTGTCACAATATCTGTTATACACACAAAATATTAATAATTGTTCTGTAAAATATTATAAATCAGACCAAAATACTGTTAAATAATTAAATCATATTATTGTAATGATTTAATTATATAACAGTATGTTCTAAATCTTTCAAACATAAACTGTTAATCTTCAGAAATGCAATTCAATTACTATGTAAGAACAGATATAAAAAATAGAATAAAAGTAACAAATTCTTTCAATAACCTAAAGATGAACATTTAAAACAGTTTTAATAAATAAACTAAAGTTTTAATGTTTATTTTGCTGGATTTTTATGATGTTTATGTGTTAATTATAACAAAAGTACAGTAATTTTAAAACAATAAAAAGTTGTGAAGAAAGCAACCTTTCCTATAAAAAAAAATGTGTGAATATTTTTTAAATCCACATCTAATTTAAAATTTTAACTAATACAGTAATATTATTACTAAGTAACAATAAAAATTTAATAATAGTCAAATAATAATTCAAACGATTTGCTCTAATTAAAAAAGTTAAAATATAAATGTTGATAAAATTTACTCATTTATTGAAATATATTTTCTTGTACAATTATAATTGTAGACTACAATGCTGTGTATTATGCATTTCCTGTAACACTTAACTACAGATTACAGTTTTGAAATTGCATAATATTCTGGCCATTAGATATAAAAAAAAATTTTTCCTAAGTTAAAAAAAAAGGGCTATCTATTAGCCTTTTATCCCTATGTGATGTGACACAGATGCAATATCTCTGCACGTTACTTGTATCAAACAAATGGCCAATGTCGCTCCACCTAGCCACCTGTCACTTTGCATTTCGAACTTTGAGAACAAAAGGGATTAACTTTTGGAGCATGGAAACAGAAAAAAACAGCACATGGCCTGTTCTTTTTTTTACAATCACAACAATTTTTAACAACGTCTCACATTATGTTATACTAATTTCTGTGATTTCAATTTAAAAACCTTACAATGCCGTGAGTTCAAATGTTATCCAAGTGATGACTTCAACCATTTAAGATCTTTTTTCCATTGTTAATTTTCCATTGTTGTCAAGAGTAATTCTAAATGATTTAAAAAAAAAAAAATAACTGTTCATTTTTACCAATTAGAACAAAATGCTTAATTTTTTATGATTGTTGAATGTAAAACAAATTTTATACCAACAATACATGCTTTAAATGTTGGAATACAGGTACAAATTTGTTTAAAGAAAGGGGAAATGTAACATTGTAAAGACAAAAAAAAAAAAGATTTTTACAATCTTTCTTTGCCACATGGGTTTGAAAGTACTAACTTTTTAATAATGTATTCAAGCATGTGTTATAACAAATGAATGCTTCACAAAACGAAATCATATTGGTGCATCTGCATTGCATTATATGTGTATATATATTATATAGTTAATACAACAGTTTTCAGTTCTGTAGTAAATATCATTATATTAGGTTAAGAATGGTACATTTGGATTTATACACAAAAAAATAAAAATAAAAAAACTAAAAGACACTGAGCAAATAGATGAACAGAAAAGAAATTAATTTATACCTATATCTCTCTAGTAAAAATATATCAATGTTTCTTTTTTGTTATTTAAAAGCATATGGTTTGTGGGTTTGTAGCTGGGACACTAACTCTGCATTTCATACGCATGTACAGTACCATTTGAACAGACAATTATTGAAAGCCAAGTAACGCTGGTGCATACCAGTAACTATAATTATACAAGTATAGTACTATAATGCTATAAAAGCCCTGCACACATCATGCTATAAACTATATGAACTGTGCAGGGTTAAAAACATTACTTTAGATACTGTAAATGCTAACAATAAAAGTCATTGAAATCAGCATAGTTGTTTTTAGAACCTACATTTGAAATGTAAGAACACAAAAAATTATATATTACATTTCTTTTATTTTTATATAGATATCTCAACTGATAATTAAACACTTTAATAAAGTTTGACAATGTCTTAACATAAAAAATCCAGCAACGAGTTGTGTATTATTATTATTATTATAAAATGGAAAAAATCTTCATGTTGAGACAAGTTTTATATATATATATAAAACTTGTATATATATATAAATAATAGTAAAAAACAAAAGTTGTAAATGCTAATAAGAAATAAAATCTTCATTAAGTCTGACCCCACTCAAGATAGGACATGTAATTCCCCAATCCCTAAACCTTTAACCATCAAAATTTAATAGCATCAGTCCCTTTAATACCCAAACCTCCCTGCAAAATTTCAGAAAGTTTTGATGAAAGGCACAGTAATTATTAAGCTTCAAAGTGGATGAACAAAATCATGTCACACACTAATATCCAAACATGCAGGAAAAACCCTACATTTTGTTTTTTTCCTATTTCTTAATGTTTCAAGGCTCCCTAAGTCCAAAAATTTTTAAATCTTTATGGGTTATTTTGGATCATTTCCATACTTTTCCTCTGTCATATACTGTATAACAGCTGGAAAAGTAAAAAGATAGAAAATGTTTTACATACTAAATTTTAGAATAAAATATATTTAAAAACTCTGTACTCTCATAATGTAAAACACTTTCATAACATAACATTCAAAAGTAGAACATACACTTTTTAAAAATGGTTTTAGTTTTATTAATTACCCTATACTTTAACTCAAGCAACAGTATAAATTTTAAAAAATATTTATCCATTATAAGAGTTTATAGAATATATATATTTTTTAAACTTAGTTTTATAACAATTACCTATAACAACAGGACTAGGGGATTCGGGGCTCCGAACAATTTTCAATTTAGCGGCGCATTCTTCTCGACAAGTTAAACTCAAGGAAAATAGAATAATCGATAACAACTTATTAGTTAACATTAGTTATTGTATAGCAAAACAAGCGATGAGATTAAAAACAACAGAGAATTTTACGGAAAACCTTACAGGAATCCCTTTATATGCATTGCTACTGATATGTCATGGAAACAATCAGTAACACGTGCTAATCTGTAAACAATTACTCAGCCAATAAAATTTACGATAATAATCTCAGTTATACATCAAAACCTCGTTTAATCCCTTCGGCGATTAACGTTTTCCAAATAGTACGTTTTCGTCAATTACTTCCATGTAAATTATGCTAAATAATAAATACAATTACAAAACTTTATTTTGCCGCAATACAATCGCACATCATAAGCCATATCGCACGCTTGTTTCTTTATTTTGCTACTAGGGGCGCCTTACACAATAAGGAAGAAAATTTAAATTTCGAAATAGAATAGAATCTCCATATGAATTTATACTACAGTAATATTATACTAATTTCTACTTTTTTCTTTCTTTCCATGTAGAGGAAAGAAAGAAAGAAGTAGAAATTATAATATTTTGAAAAACTATAATCTGGATATATTAGTTAACATAAAAGTGATTTTTAAAAATATTATATTTAATTTCCTGTGACTTGTTTATCTAATTCTTATCAGTTCTTTATCTGGAATTTTGTAATTAATTCTGAAATATAAATAAATTATTCAATTATTCGTTTATTACTTAGTAACATAAACACATACTAGAAACATTCTATATTTAAAATTTATTTTTAAAACAATTAAATTATATTTAGTTTACAAAATTTTAAGGAGAAATACTTTTTGTAGTACAGTATTTTTTCATCTATTTCCGCTTGTGGGCACTAAGAAGGCTTTTTTTCTGTCTATTGTGAGTTCGGCCATGCTTACGATGGAGAAGTGGGGCCTCGAAGATTACCCGTAAAAAGTTCGTGGCGGGTTGCCGGATTCGATGTCGGATCAACCAGAACGACTAGCTAGCGCCTTTGCTGTCTTGGCAATCTTGATAAGAAAGTGTGCAATGCCACAATGTTGTAAATCCGGGAAGATCAAAAAACCACAGGACTTTTTTTAGGAATGGTCATCCGGGATATATCGGACTTTGTACCTCACCACCCAGCTGCTCCATTGTGTGCCTAGCCAAATTCACGATAGGTTTGACTAAAAGATTCTTTTAATGCCTAGAAGGCAAAAAGAGTTTAAAGTATTAAACCATATTAAAAGTTAATTCTTCTTACCTCTGTCCTTACTTTTTATAAATTTCTATTTGTATCCTTGTCTACTTGGACTTTGTTTAGTAAAGGCAGGATTTCCGATTACCATATAGAGATCTTACTTGTTAGTCAAAAAGTCAAAACAAAATATCTTTATTTTCACTTGTACACCTGTCTGTGTTCTGAAGGTCTTCAGCAGATTTACAATATTTTATAACAATTTTTAAAACTCCTCTATTTGCTAATCGGAAACCACACCAGTACAATGAATCCTGTTACCAAACAAGGTCCAATTAGACAAAGATACGAATATATTAAAATTTATTTTAGCCTATCATTGTAATGTTTATCACTGTCAAAGTTATATAAAATCGGGGAGGTGTAGGGTGACCAGGTTTCATCTTAGCTTATATTTTTCACAGGATTCTAGAGAACAAGTATGTATTAAAAGTTTGCTGAGGATCTATCAAAAGGTTTAGAAGTGTACAGAGGACAGACATCTTCAAACATTCTATTTTATATTATATACAGGCTACTGATTAATTATGACACATAACTTGAAAACAATCGAAAACATTTTATTTATTTCTACAGTCTTGAGAGTAATATGATTTCATGTTTTACTTCCGCTATTCCGTTTCCATATACAATGGAATAATGTTTTTTATTCATTGATTCCATTCCTTAACTGCATCTAGGCAGTTTCGAGGAATCATTCCGTCATAACAGCTTCGCACTCGGAACAGTTCCAGCTCCAGAAGCCGAATAGGATTTCCCATCTCTAGTGACTAACACGAGTGCGCATATCAGGGAATCGTCATATTTTCGTCATTAAATTGTGACGTAAGTGCAATCACCACACGACGTAGTCGCTTGGTATCGCATTTGAACGTGCTTATTTTGTTATTTTTGTGACGTTATCGGAAGTTTAAGTGTGAGTTATGACATCTAAGCAGAGAAAATTGTTCGTGACGGCCGAAAAACAATATTAAACGGAGTTGAAGGCCGAAAGCAAACATGTACAATAAAGAAAACTGACTGAGGGGAAAACACGTGATTCTATAAACAATAAATTCAATTTAGTGACACAGCATACATTTGTAAGTATATTTATATATTATCTTTAATATTGAGTATAATAACAAGTCCAGATTTGTATATAAATTGTCTAAGTAATAGGTTTTTTACATATTTACACATTAGAGGCCTATGTATAATATATAATATAATGACAAAGGGATTGCCCTGTTTTGCTAGAACACATCAAAATAATTTAAAAAGGCATGTGAGAATATAAGCCTGAAAGGTTGCAACTGAAGAGAAATGCGAGTAAATGTCTACAATTGATAGTGCTTCTAAAAGTGTATATTATGCAATTTATATACAAAGCTGAACCTGTTCTTATACTCAGTATTAAAAATAATATATAACATATAGGTTTAAAATCCTTTTTCCAAACTTCCGAAAACGTCCAAAATACGAAAGTTTTTTCAATGCCGATACGACGCGCAAATAGAAAATTCCACAAAGCACTGGGAATGTGTCAGTGTTCTCCACAGATTCTTTTTGCACTTCCGGTCCCAAGCATTTCGGGTAAAAGATGCACCGGAAAGTACACGTTTGTATTTTCAAATGTATGCCAAATAAATGCCGTGTCACTGAATTGAATTCATTGCTTTTAGTGTCTCATGTATTTTCCTGTTAGAAACGTTGACACAATAATTTTTGTTGCATTTGATGATAAGAAATAAAATTCTTACAAAATATGGAAGTAAACACACAGAATCTTTAATTTAAGTGTGATTTTAGGGTCTTCCTGATTCTCCTTAATTGTCACTCACTTTCCACTCACCTCTGAGATGACTTGTATTGATCGTTTGTTTCTGAATACCGTTTTGAGTGAATAAGTTGCATGAATGTAAGATAAAAGAGAGTAGCTCTTGAGTCATGTTTCTTAATTCCACTTTAAGTATCTGAATTTAAAATAAATCAATAAATAGTGAGTAAATTAATTTCTAAATAAATTTTTTTTGAAGTATTAATTTAAATTTATTAAAATCTGATAGATGAAACACATTTATTAGAAAGATGTATCAAATATTTAACTTAATTTAAATGTATTTTGGCTTTTGACAGTGTTCCAAATTTGGAATTTCTAATTAACTGTTATTGTTAAAATACTGCATTTCATTCCTTTAATTTATTATCCGCAAAATAATATTTAATAAGTAAATGATGTCCTCTAGTCTATATCACACATTTATTTTCTGTAATTTATTTATTTAGAATTTTTTATTTTATATATATTTTACAAAAATGAAATGTTGGAACTACATGGTCTTTTGATAATTTAATTTTAATTTTTACCGATGAATATGCTTCATTAACATAGCATTTTCATCAAATCCAGATTGTTTTCAGACTTTATGAACACCCCGTATTAAATATTTTAAATTATTTGGTATGATTTTTAATATTTTTAAATTAAATTAATTTTAAATACTGTATTAATAAACGGCTGATAAAGTAAACTGAAAATAATCGAGTAACCATAAAAATTTTGCCATTTACAAAAAAAACACCCCTCCCTAGAAACGAAATTAATATCGATAACAATAATTTTAAAATATACTTTGCATTATTATATTACATTCTATATTACATAATAAAATTAATAGACTTATTATCTGATAAAATTAATATATGATAAATACCTTAGTCAGGTGGTCATGTCTCACCGAAAATTGTAATCTGTTATTCACTTTGCATATTACGTACAAGTCTACAATTCCAAAGAATGGAATTTTTGAACTTAGTAAATTAAAGAATTAATCAATTTTATTAATTATCTCTCTAAAATTTAATCTTATATTAATTATCATAAAATTATATTATATCTTTTATTTAGTTTTACAAAAATAAGCACCTGTTATCGCTTATCAAGACAAACTTAAATAACTTAAAGTTTTTATAAAGATTTTAAAATAGAACAGCTATAAAAATGCGATTTTTGAAAGTAAGTTGTTCTTACGATGCAAGCTCTAATTTCCATCTTTCTATGTGTATAATTCTGTGTTTGAATTGACTCTTTTAAATATTTTTATTCACAATAAAAGTCAAATATAGGATTATACAGTTTGTTTTCTAATAATTAAAACGTAAAGCATAGATTAGTATAGAAAACAGCTCCGGTAGTCAGTATTCTGCAACTGATGATCGGACCTAGTATAATTATTAGACTACACCAGGAGCGGCGAACCTATGGCACACGTGCCAAAAGCGGCACATCTGGAGAAATCATCTAGCACATAACGTATCATACAATTTCCGTGTATCACCTGATCATCCTTTTTTCAATCAGATTCTTTATATTTATTCTGATTCAAATATATTTACTGGTGTTGGTGGAAAGCTATGTCATTGCATGAAAGCGATGTATAAGAATAGTGGCACCTTTGAAAGGAGGAAATAGAACATATTAACCTACTTTCTTAACCATTATAGTAATATCTACGATATATCATACATATATCTTGGCATGTATAAACTGTACATGCCAGGATATATGTATGACATACACTGTATGTCATACAGTATATATTAAAATTCTTAACTTCACTAGTGTTTAGTAATTTCAATATAAGTATATACCAAAGATAATAGAATGGAATAAATATCAATAGATTGAAAGTAAAGAATGTAAAAGTTTATTCAGACTGGATTTTTCTTTGTGCTGTTATCTGTTTGATCATGATTGTTCAAATTGTTCAGTATGCAGTATATAATGAACAATTTTTATAACAACTTCCAGGCATACGCCTGTTTTTCTAACATATTTTTTTACTTTTTATATCAAATTTTATTCTTGAAAAATAAGTTAAAATTGAAGTTTATAAATAGTTTTATACTTTTAATTAAGTCAACATTGCATCTATTTTTTCTGGTCTAGACGTACTGTGCATCATCAAAAACAAATGCTCAATATGGACGTTAGATGGATGAAGAATGCTCGTTGCAAATGATACTAATTTATATAGTGAATTTAGTGACGAACAGTTCTTGAAAATTTTACACCACTTCTCATTTACATTGCTCAAATAAGGTTAATTTCAGATTACATTAAATTTTCATTGAGAATTACATTGAGATTTAAATATGTCAATATATTCTGTTTATCTTAAAATTAAAGTTTCCAGATCTCAGCAATAATTTCTCCGATAGGCCAGTTAAGTTTTCAGAAAAATCAAACTATTTTACTAGATACAGCATCAATCGTTACTTGGTAAAATATTTAAAATGTCTTCTTCATATTTGTTTCGTTTGTAATTATCAAAAATTTTATACTTTAGAAGATACGTTGTAATATAATGAAAATATAAACAAATATTAACTATAAAAACTTCTAATAAAAACTTCTTTATGTGCAAAAATACAGTAATTTTCTACAGAAATAGATTAAATGGTAATAATTCATGGGATAGAGTATTTTACTGTAAAATAATGTAAAAGCAGTAATTCTGAATAGCAGAGCATGTGTAAAAATAAAAGACAAAATGTAGTATTCAGGAGAGTATGAGGCAGGGAAGTGTGATGTCTCCAAGGCTGTTTAATGTGTACACGAATGCATGTATGAAAAGAGCTAGAATACCTAAGAGTGGAGTGAGAATTGGAAATAAATACATATCTTGACTGTAGCTGTACGTAGACGATACCGTGCCGTTAGCGAAGAGTAACGAAGAACTATAGATCCTTGTGTCGAAGATGGCCGAAGCATGTAAAGAGTTGTGTTTGAATGCCTGTAACACAAAGATGGTTGTCTGGAAATGACGGAAAACAAACAGAATATGAAAATAAACGAGAAGGAATTGCTGAATAGAATATAGAGTGGAACAGAGTTGTTGTAAAGATATTATGTTTTGTACTGGATACAGTATAGTTCTTCGAAAGAGTGGAAAGAAAGCAAAACAGGGAAGCAATCAGAAAATCCTGGTTGGAACAAAATGATAAGTATTTGGAGTGAAAGATTATGATCATGAGAAGTGTGGGAAAGTGTGCTAGGAGAGAAATGAAGGTAGCAGAAACAAAAGAGGTATGAGGGAGTGAATGTCTGCAGGGATATGATAAATGGATGCGTGTGATCTTTCTTGCCTGCTGCCTATCCCTTTCTGGAAAATAGATATGATGATATGTATATAAATATTAAGTAAAAAATATTTACATCTCTTTATAAAATGTTTAGTTTTACATTGATAATAGATGCAATTATTGAAATATTTTTTAAAAATATAGTAGGCCTATACTTAAAATAATAATGGATTTTGTTCACGTTTATTCATAAATTCTATTATCAACATTATTGAAAAAAATTTGTTAGTTGTGAAATAAAATATCATGTAACATAAAGAATTGAGGATCGTTGTAAATCTGATATTTTAATCTATCGTATTTTTGTTATAAATAAATAAATAAATGCATGCATTCATTTACAAATTAATAAAATTGTCTTAAAATAGTTAATATAAGATAAAAGTTCATAAATTTTTAAGAAGATTTCTATTAATCACGTTATCAAATATTTTTAGCCACTTGATTAGAATGATCGTCGGGTCTCAATTCTGGCTTTCTGGTTTTGATTTCTAATGAACTTTGAGGTAAAGGACCTCAAACAAATTTCGATTCAGTAAACAAAAGAGTCTACAAATAAAATATTGTTTGCTATTTTCTTAGAGCTAACAATTATAATGTTGTAAAGATATTGTTTTGTACTACATTGCTGGCCAAGTAAAATGCAACACGTGCAATATCTAGAGTTCTACGTGGTGTTGCATTTTACTTGGCCAGCAGTATAGAAGAAAATTACTTATACAATCAAACATGGAAATAGCATCATTCTCTTAAATATCCAGTGAATACTTGTGAAGGGATCGTCTCCAAAAATATCAAATGCAGTATCTGTAAATTACTAAATGTACAGTTTTTCATTGCAAACGTTATTTTCTTATCAGTAATTCATGTAAATTTCAAACTATCAAAGTCAAACTTACATGGAAATTTCATTACTGCATAGAATTCAGATTGAAACTTTTTAATTTAACACCACAATAGATTTAATGCCAAGTTTCAAGGCAAACAAATGTTGGCGCTAAATCGAAGTTTGACTTATCCATTTTCGTTAAATAAATCTTATATATATAATATATAAGATTTATTTAACAATTTATTTTTAAGAGATATATATTGAATAGAATTTATTTATGGAGGGTTCAACCCATCACAAGCGAGAATAGATGTATACATATATAACTTATATATGATCTCACTTGTCTATGATGGGTTGAGCCCTTCATAAATTCTATTCAACGAGCTCTATTCTTTGCTGTTGAAAATAAATCTTCATAGCTTTGAAAGTGGGTTGCAGTTTTTCATCCTTTCCTTGTATAACTTGTATTAAATATCTTTTTAATTAAAATTTTATTAGAATTTTAAAAAGTTGAAGTTATATTTTAACTGACAAAATTAAGAATATTTTAAAATATGAATTTCTTTTAAAATATTTTATATCTTCAATTTTTTAAAATTCTAATTCAGAGATATTTTTAGTATAGGCCTATATTATTCGAGCTCTCTTAATTTTAATGAATTTCACTTATTAAAGATACAAATTGACAAATAATTTTTTATTTGTATTTGTGTACAATAAAAAATGCAATTTGTTGAAGTAATTATATATTCATTTATAAATATATATATTTCAACACTTGAGCATGTTACATCAAAGTTTACAATTGCTCAATAGCTAGATAATATTATATTATAATGGGAAAATGCCATCACCGAATTTTTAATATAAATTTTTAAATTTTATCCCTGAAATCCTGGTCGTCTTGGCGGTGGAATCCTTGGAGGTGGCGGTGGAGGTTGAAATGGTCGGTCAGCTTTTGCTGCTTCCGCTCTTACTATATCTTGATCTGTTAAGAATAATGCATTTGGGTCTCCAATTCTTTCATTCAGATAAAAAAATTCTGGTGCTCTTTCGCAAAGAACCGCATCTTCTGGGAAAGCACATGTTTGAGTTAATTGGTCAAATATTGTTTGATTTCCACAAATAAAACTCCACTGTCGAGTTCTTGGCTCTTTCCCTTCTTCGAATGATGTATGGCAAACGTGGAAAATTTGACAATGATTTTCTACATCAGCAAAATAACCATCTTTATCGCAAAAGAAATTTGTTCTGATCGAACCAATTAATAAATGTGCGCCGTCAGGGAGTTCGTATGCTTGTCTTTTTCTCTAAAATCAAAGTTACTAATTATTAAAATGTTTACTTTTATTATAAGAAAATTTTTAAATGAATAGTCAAACATATTTTATTTCTTAAATTTTGATTCATTAAAAAATAAAAATAAAAATTATTCTATGAAATAAATATTAATCAACACTCACCCTTAGCTTTGTTGTCAAAGCTAAACTGACAGCAACTAAAAACATTAAAAATTGTATATATATAATACTTAATTAAATTTTTTTCTATAATTAGGAATTATATACAAATATTAAAAATGTTAAGATTTTAAAACGTTATAAAGAAACTTTAGAGTATTAAATTAGAGTATTTAACTTACTTAACAATATCAAAAGCACTTTCATGTTTCGGGTCTACAATAAAAATTCAAAATAAAAGTTATGTATTAATTAGATTAAGTATTAAAATTAATCAAAATAAAATAATTAAATTAAGGATTTTCTGATTAGTGTATATTTAAATTTTATAAATTATTTTTATATTGTTAGCTTAATTACTAAATTATTATATAGTCTATACAATTATTAAACATTAGTTTCGTTACAGTAGCGTTAAAATTATTAAAATAAATTTAACTATTTTTAATGAAAAATTAAACAGAATTTTTATTTAAAATACTTAAAATTATATTATAATATTTCATTTTTGTTTAATTAATTATATATAGACTATTAATTTATAAAAAACATATAAAAAATAAATTCACTTAAATCTATAAAATTTAAACTGTGTGAATTAAATAAAATTATATAAAAATTTAGTTATAAAATAATATATCTTTAAAAACTATTTTTACTAGTCGAAAAACTGGATGTACTATTAAAGAAAAATGTAAGAAGTTTTTAAAAATTAAATAGGCCTGTATACTTCAAACATAGAAGTGATAGGGTTATATATTTGAATATTCTTTTACTTACCAAATTTTGTCCACTTTTCGTGCAACTTGGGAAGCTAAATACATTTTTATAGCCGGAGAAAGGATTTCCATAAAGCACCGAAGAGCCAATCAGGTAACTGGAAGAGTAAATGGGTCATGAGGAAGATACTGAAGAGATGGTATGACACCTTCTTGTCATTTCATGCGCGTATCAGGACAGCAGGTGCTAAAATAAAAAGGGTTCGATTATATATATTTTTTTGATTAATATATATTTTTATAATGTGCTGTTTCTATTTATTTATTTACAGAACGTACAGTTAATTAATCGAATTAATTTAAAGATTTTAAATATTAAGAATACTTAGAATAAAATTTATTATTCTTGTAGAGAAGAACAATAATTCCCTATTAAAAGTTGTTTCTACAAAGAATTATTTCATATATATTTATTATTTACAGAAATTTGATTAATAGTAGAAAGCATTTAAACGTTATAATTTTCTTTTTTTTTCAAAACTACATTAATTAATTTTGTAAATCACTTGTCTCCATTTTTTTATCTTTTTTTATATTAATTTAAAGGCTATTTTATTTTAAAATCCATACTTATTTTCTGGATTCGGTAAGCTTTCAAATCCCATTTGTAGATTAGCTACGAGTTAAGCATTCGGATGCAGAACCTAATTACGCGTTAATAATAAATTTAAAACAGAAAAAAACGAAAGCAAAATTATGCTAAACTTTCGAAAATCGTAGCGACTTCACCCGGAAATCGTATAATTGGATGACTTTCCCTTCACCCTATGAGTTCACAGGACTCGTGACCCATATTCGTACTCTTTATGATAAAAGCACCACCCCAAATTTAAAAAGAGCAGCAAGAATGTGACACAAATCGAATAAATTATGACTAAAGTGCAATATGGAAGTTTCTTTTTATGTCGTATTTTTTACAATCAACAAATTTCTAAAAAAGAAGGAAGGATGAAAAGAGTTTATAATGGATACAAAAACTTAAGATTTAAAAACGTAACACCGCATCAATTCTACATTTTTTCCCCTTTTGAAATTAGCTGAAACAAAATTTTTGAATAATTATTAATTTTATGATTCAGATTAACAATAGGACTTTATCATTTTCCTGTTTCTTCCTAAATTTTAAACTTATTTAGTTCATTATTTAAAATATTCCTATTTATAAATATATATATTTTAATGTTTATTTAACCTCATTATTTGTTTTTTTAACCTCCTTTATATGTTTTTCTAATTTTGTAATTTTATAATTATAATTATTCTATAATCATCTTTATTTGTAATGTTTCATCTCTTGTGTATAACTAGAAACAATCCAAATATCTGACAGCCGCTATGCAACAAAAAGACGTACAGTTCAGGCTTCCTTGCATTGCAAGAATTATGTAAATTATCTTTTACCTCGCCTGTAATTGTATATATAACTGGGTATTCATAAAAATGTAAATTAATTTTCTCCACCGTCTAAACGTTATATACAAAAATTAATTTATGTTTTCATGAAATGTGTTTTACTCGATTTTAAAAATGGCGCCGTGGACCTTTTTTTTCTTGTTTTTATAACTAGAAATATTGCTTTAATCCTTAAATCGTTATTAAGTAGGTTAATATTACTGAACAAATTTCTTCCTCTTCCATTTTGAGCGAGCATGCACTGTAAATAAAGCTACTAACATTTGTCAACGTTATCAGATGAAAATACAGGTCTACTATATAATATATTAACTTCTATATTTATTATTATTATTATTACATTGTATTTGTTTTAAAATATTTTAATATGGAAGCTCAAAAATTAAACATATAATATTTTTAATTTTAAAATTAATTTATTAATAAATTCAAATAAATTAATTTTACACGATACAGTACTTGATATAATAATAATATTTCTTAATATTTTATACAAACACAAAAAGTGATGATTTGTTTTTAATTAAATTTGCTTTTGCAAATCGATATCGCGGTTTAATCAAAATTTGTTCTTAAAAACAAGCTTGTTATTAAGTTATTTTTTAGATCGAATGCAAAATAGAAAGTAAGATAAACGTTAATTGAAACAAATACATCGAGTGATTATAAATCTGCGTATCGTGAATTTTATTTCTATTTCAATAGAGAGGTGTGTTTTAGTCAGTAACAGAAACAGATATTCTCATTGGTTATTTATTAACTTATTTGAGGGTTATTTTTCTAACCTTTATTCCTTGATAAAGCAGAGCGAGATGTTTTGTCTATTATCTTGCTTAGGTTTATTGTTTTTATTATCTTTATTAATTTGGGTTATCGCATTTGCAGATAGATAATGAAATGAAAATAAAAAGTTATGATGACTTTTCAATAAGCGTTTTTCTCTTTTTATTAATAATTTAAATATATAATTAAATTCAATTTTGTAAAAATGTTAGAAAGGTTTAATTACATTATTTTCTTGCGTTTTTTTTTTTTTGCAAATAAAAATTATTTTTCTTGCTTTTAACATTAGAACCTAAAATTTAAAGCTTAGATCTTCAATAGATTCAGAGGATAATAGGCCTATATAATATATATAATGTACTGTACAGTACATATATACATACGTAAAAACATAGGACAGACAAAGAAAAAAAACCCATTAAAAATTGATGTTTTATTTGTTTTTAATTGATGTTTAAAATAAATGTTTTCTTCATTTTAATTACTTTATAATGTAAAGGTAAATGATAATAATTTAATTATAAAATTTAACCAATTTTCACTTACTAATTTGATATATAAAAACTTTTTTAACTTAAAAAAACACCCTGTAAATAAATAAAAATAAATTATAATTATCCGAATTTTATTATTAAGAAGTTTTATCAATTGTAATAAAGTTTATTTAATTTCATATTAAATTGAAGTTAAATAAGGAAACAAAAAATGTGAAAAGTTAAATATAAATTCTACGATTTTTAATTTAATTTAAAATTGTAGGATTTATATTCAGGTGTTTCAGGCTTAAATTTTATAAATTAATTCTATAACAATTCAAAGAATATTTAATTAAAATGTTTTTTCCCTAAAAACAAAATGCATATTTATTATTGTTTAATTCTTGTATAAATTAAGTCGTCTTTATGAAAGCAAGATGCGTAGAAATGATATGAAGTTTACAAATGATAATTTCATATGCAGAAAGTATGCATGATTCCAATAAGAATCAACTAATTTTCCATAAAACACCTACGCTTCTGTATAACATAAACAAAGGTTAAAATGTTGAAATTTGATCATTTGCATAAAACTGCGAAAATCAAGATCGAAATCGTTATTTGTTTAATTAAATCTGCACCTTTTCATTTCTGCGATGATATAAATGTAATGCGCTGTAATTCATGAGATTTTAATGAAGTTTATAACGCTATAATTTTCATTGAATATCTAAATTAAATATGATAATATTATTTCCTAAGAATATTCGTGAGTCCTTTTTTGTCAAGATAACTAGTTACATGATTGATGATCTCAGCAGGTGAAGAGAAAAATGAAATATTGTAAAAAATTAATTTTTTATGTTTGGCATAAATATTTCACCTTTAATCTGTTTATATACCTGATCATCCTTTT
>NW_019385442.1:0-54324 GCF_000671375.1 Centruroides sculpturatus | reverse complement strand
TATGTAACCTTATCGAACAGCTGTATATTTAAAAATAAAAAAATTATTTAGAATTTATTTTAGAAATACTTCATAGTAATACTTAATAGCTTAGGGTCTCGCGTTAGGGTCTATAGCTTAGGATCTCACATGCTATGGGGTCCTAAGCTATAGACGTTAGTACTTATGGGGAATAGTGTAGGTGTTGGATTCTTCACAAACAAGGGACGCTTAAGTTTCCTTTATTCTGATTATATTGTTTAGATCATCCTCCCAGACTACCCAGAGCAAAATCTTAGTTAAGCTACTACTCACATATTTTATTATTTGATGAAAGCGAAGGGCTTATTATATGTTACAGCTTAGAGCTATAAAAAGTCTAAGTCTGGCTCTGTAGAGAATATATAAGTTTTAATTAATATTCTTTTATAAAAGTTAAATTGTATAATATAAATATTTTATAAAAGTTATATTGCTCATGTTTATTTTTAAAAGATAATTTATATTTTCAAATCTGACATAGGCTATTAATCATTTATGACAATGCTTCAGTTAATTTCTATTCTACATAAAAAGTTATAAATCAAGTTTCTTTGAATGATCTAACAATTCAATATGCAGTTACATATAATTTGACTCCGATTATAGTTTTTGTTTTTAATTTATAATAAAATATTGNGTGTTTCAGGCTTAAATTTTATAAATTAATTCTATAACAATTCAAAGAATATTTAATTAAAATGTTTTTTCCCTAAAAACAAAATGCATATTTATTATTGTTTAATTCTTGTATAAATTAAGTCGTCTTTATGAAAGCAAGATGCGTAGAAATGATATGAAGTTTACAAATGATAATTTCATATGCAGAAAGTATGCATGATTCCAATAAGAATCAACTAATTTTCCATAAAACACCTACGCTTCTGTATAACATAAACAAAGGTTAAAATGTTGAAATTTGATCATTTGCATAAAACTGCGAAAATCAAGATCGAAATCGTTATTTGTTTAATTAAATCTGCACCTTTTCATTTCTGCGATGATATAAATGTAATGCGCTGTAATTCATGAGATTTTAATGAAGTTTATAACGCTATAATTTTCATTGAATATCTAAATTAAATATGATAATATTATTTCCTAAGAATATTCGTGAGTCCTTTTTTGTCAAGATAACTAGTTACATGATTGATGATCTCAGCAGGTGAAGAGAAAAATGAAATATTGTAAAAAATTAATTTTTTATGTTTGGCATAAATATTTCACCTTTAATCTGTTTATATATATATATATANTAATACTTAATAGCTTAGGGTCTCGCGTTAGGGTCTATAGCTTAGGATCTCACATGCTATGGGGTCCTAAGCTATAGACGTTAGTACTTATGGGGAATAGTGTAGGTGTTGGATTCTTCACAAACAAGGGACGCTTAAGTTTCCTTTATTCTGATTATATTGTTTAGATCATCCTCCCAGACTACCCAGAGCAAAATCTTAGTTAAGCTACTACTCACATATTTTATTATTTGATGAAAGCGAAGGGCTTATTATATGTTACAGCTTAGAGCTATAAAAAGTCTAAGTCTAGCTCTGTAGAGAATATATAAGTTTTAATTAATATTCTTTTATAAAAGTTAAATTGTATAATATAAATATTTTATAAAAGTTATATTGCTCATGTTTATTTTTAAAAGATAATTTATATTTTCAAATCTGACATAGGCTATTAATCATTTATGACAATGCTTCAGTTAATTTCTATTCTACATAAAAAGTTATAAATCAAGTTTCTTTGAATGATCTAACAATTCAATATGCAGTTACATATAATTTGACTCCGATTATAGTTTTTGTTTTTAATTTATAATAAAATATTGATATTCATTAAGCAAATACTTCATATCGCAGACAAAAATCTATTAATCAAAAGTGAAAAATATTATTTTTGCTAGGAAAAAAAAAACATTTTTATCGGTATTCAAAGATTGATAAGATGAAAACCTAGAGTTAATGGCCCCTCTTTTTTTTTTATTAATAATGACGATAAAATTAGAACTTATTCTATCGAAAATGATTCTATTTAAGATAAGTGTTTTAGAAATTGGACTCTGATTTTTTTCCAGATTTTACTGTAAAAAGTATGAAATTTCTTGGAAAAAATCGAATATTTTTCATATTTATAGTTTTATTGATTGAAGTTTTTGAAAAACTACACAAATTTTCAATTTAAAAAATAATTTTCAACGTGGAAATAAATTCTTTTACAATGGCAACATAAAATAAGGAGAAAAATTGCAAATTAAATTAGTAATATCAGGTTATCTTGTGAAAAAAAAATAAGCAAAACATGTTTTGATGAAATGCATTAATTATCAATTTATGATTTCAGATGATATTGATAATAATTAGTTTAAAGATATTAAAAAATAAAATTGTTTATCAAATAATTAATTTTTTAGAAAGATTTAACCTGTTTTATGGTCATTTAAATATCGAACTTCAGCGTACACAAAGAAAAATTTTTTAATTTAATATTATTCACATGTTAAGTATGGCCATCCCCTGGCCTTCCGAACCCTTGTAATCCGAACAACTCCTATTCTTTTAACTAAAATAACATCAACTGTATTCCTGTATCTCACGTGTAAACATAAATCATGTGTTGTGAGCATTGCTACTCATTCTTTCTGTGACCCTATTTGACTTAACAATTCTAACCTCTATTTGCTGCTGTAAAGTATCTTACAATAGTAAAAAAAAATTGCTTCAAAACGTAAGCATTATAACCTTATTATTATACCTCGTTAATCCGAACATCCAAAATACCACAGGTTTCAATTAGTTCGGATTAGCGCGACCGCTTTAAATTATTAAACATCATCTAATTTAAATTCATAAATTGTCAAACAGGCTGTAGAAATTAAATTCCGAATACTGTATTTTCAAAATAAATTAATTTTAAGTAGATTATTAGTCAAATTTTAGTTTAAACAGGCCGTCAAATTAAGGGGATATTCTAATTTCGGTTTTAAAAAATGATTGCAAGATAGCATTATAGGAAGTGTGTTACTAATTCATCTAAATCTGACATTTTTTAGGGTGCATCAATCCTTTGCCATTTTATCGCTCAACCCAAATTTTATTTTAAAACCTTAAAAAATAAAATAAAATAAAATAAAATAATAATAATAATAATGTCGTATTGCAAGTTTATAGCGAGCTTTTTAAACTTAATTTCTTTAATTCAAATATTTTTTCTTGGAAAAAGATGACGAAATAAGGTCAGTATTATCTTATAACTTATCCTGGTTAAGAATGGCATCATAGATTGATGAATAAGTTAATGTGACGTCATTTACAGATAATTTTCTCTGCACGGTGTGATCGTACCATCGAACACGTGAGTATGTAACCTTATCGAACAGCTGATGATGTCAAAGATCGTTCATTAATTGATAAAGTATCTCTGAAACATTAACGAAATGCATTTAATCTACTTAACATTTGTTAGGTAGATTTTCTTCAAGATTTCATACAAAATTTTCATTTGGAAAAGTCAAAATTATTAAATAAATTACAGATTTATAAAGTTTGCAAAACAAAAAAGGACTAATTATAGCCAGGATTTTTATTAATAAATTTTAACAAATTGTTCTTTTATAACTGTATAAAAAATTTTAATATCTTATATATAATATTGTAAAATTATATACAGGATATAGGCTTATTATTATTTTATTTTTTTCGTATAAAGATTTATATATTAAAAAGTTGAAAATCAACTTGCAGTAATTTTCGTATATGCTACAGCATGTGTAGGATGTCGAGGGCAATGTAACCAGATGTTTTATTGCATGCTTTTTAGTTTGTGAAATTTTTTGAAAACATTGTTTATCATTGAGAACTGTGTATTTAGAATATGACGATGAAATTAGGCTAAATATATGCAGTATTACGATGGTTACGATATCAAATATCATATATTCAATTTACTTTATCAATCGTTTTATTCAATTAAAAATTTTCTCAAATGTTTAGAACGAAAGTAGATAGCCTATGGTTTTTATCAACATTTGCGTCATAGCATCGTTATAAATGTAAAAAAATAAACAGATTACCCGTTTGATATTTACCACGAATTTCTGACTGAGAAACTTTCTCACAGGTTAATAAGTTTTTCTACTTTTCTATTAATTTATTCGCTTGTCAACAGAAATGTTAAAATGCTAATGTATGTTATGGCTGACATGTTTTGTTGGCTTTGACTGACTTGCTGTTAATACAGTGTAAGTGGAAGCGACTAGATGAAAGTGTTTATTAACCTGCGAGCGAGTTATAAACATATACATCAGTCTGCGTGATGAATATTAAACAAAAATAATGCGTTACGTTTCGGATTTGTAACTTTATTACTACGTAATTTCCGCTTTTCACAAAATAAATGTAATGTTTACTATTTTAAATATTTAATCTTAGATTTTTTTCTAAACAAACGAGCTACAAATCAATACAAATGGTTTTAAATATTAAAAAATATATATATATTCTAAAACTAAATTATTTATTATTTAAAATAAATTTTAATTGGAGATAAAATTATTTATTTAGTTTCTAGAATTTTTATAATTGTCATGCTACATTAATTAAACTTACAAGAGTAGCCTAAAGTTTGTATAATAATGTAATAATGTAGAAATTATATTTTTAATTATAAAGATTAAAAAACCTAATTAAAAGTAAAACATGAAGCTAAATAATCCAAGTGTATATTCTAGTAAGTTAATACTGTATTTATAAATACATAGGATAGCATTATTTCTGATTTAGTTTTAAAAATTTTTGATTGTAGAATGTATAGATAATCAATAATAAAATATGAATACTTATTTTATGTAAAATTTTATTATTAGCATATAAAAGGAAAATACAGTGTAATTGTTCGTTTAAAATCTGAAGATAATTTTGTCACTTTCCCTTTATAGTGATTGTGATCTTTGATCTAGAATAACTTAAATGTCATAAGACCATCGGTTTTTCCTTAAAATTGAATATATACTATCAAACCACGTTCTTCTTCTATACTAAAATAAGCTTCTATATTATTAATTTCCAGGTTTTAAAATGCTTAACAGATAACCTTTCGCCAATGTTCATCTTTAGGAAACTCGTTAGAGAAGGTCGTGCAATGAGGTCGCTGCGCTTTCGAAAGTACGATTTTAATAATTTTCTAGCTTTGATCATTTGTATTTAAACAAGATTAAACTTTCAATTAAATAAATAAATATCATTTTAAATATGAAAATTACGGAGAAATTAATTTATAATTCTTATCTAAAATTTTCTATACACATATAGTTATTCTATTTATAAATGAGTTAGGATCAGAATACTTAATTATAAATTGATTTAGACAGAAATGTTCTGATACCAGTATTTGTTTAAATAAAATTTATCCATTAGAAAACTCTTTACATAAAAAAACTTATAATTGAGTTAATAACAAAAGCTGATGTCATTCTTCTTAAAATTGATTAATATGTAGGCTATGTCATTTATGATATATTTATCCAATTTTCAGAAAAAAGCAATTGAAAATTATATACCAATTAATAGTAATAATATCGTAATTGCTCTTTGAATATTGAATAAATATATATATTTCAATTACTCGGCTTTTTTCAATGGGAAAGAAACGAACCTTTCTTTGGCTTCTCCTTTGAAATATATCTGATTATAAAAGTAAATTGATCAATTGGATTATATGAAATATGGAATCAATTACTCTTGAAAATTATGATTCTTGATATACAGTATTATTTGATTATTTACTTTTTGCTCTTAAAGTAATAAGCGCATCACATATTTGGTATGAAAAATAGTAAATTTTCTCTGATTACGGCTTTCATATACAGCATTCTTAAATGACAAATTTCATATATATTCGTAAATGATATCTTCTAAAAATTGTATAATTCATTTAAGTATTTTAAAACAAGTAAAAAATTGTTACTAAATTTTTTAGAATATGTGTATTAGAATTTTTTGAGCGATAAGTTAAGAGATTACCGTAGAGATAAATCTTTTTATATATTTTTTACCAGTATCTACTCCATATATAGGCTTATTTGTTTCATTACTGCTGTATTAATTATTTAATGATATACCATGATTTGTTTATTATATAAGAGTCTAAGCTCTTCAGATCTTAATGCAATTTTGCTGAGAGAATTATTCATGAAATATCTTTTCGATAAAAATTATTATTCTTTTTTTCTATAATTTTGTTTTCTTTAAACCATGCATTTATAGTAACTTCAATAGATTATAGTTAGTTCAGAGAAAAGAAATATTGACTGATATAATAAGAAAATAAAAATCGCATTTTCTTATTTTTTTCCTGGACTCCAGGATAAAATTTTATTTAATTTGAAGGCTATTTTTAGAGAAAATTTGCCAAATAACAAGAAAAACCTGGGTAAGATAGAAGATCAACATTTAAATCAATAAATATCGTGTATAAAAAAAATGATATTAATGATTTGTAATTTGTTGAAATTATGACAGAGTAAAACGTGATTTAGTAAAATAGACTTATTTATTAAAAACTATGCTTCATTTTACATTTTATAATATCTTCTTAATCAAAAGTAGTAATAATTAATATAAGATACAGGATAATTTCGAATTCGGACAAAATATGCATCAAGAAAACTACCAGTTAATTCGTATGTGTTTTAAACACTTATTTATATTTCATCAGAATGTTTAGAGAAGATTTTCAAAAACAATGGATTCTCCAGAAACCGCATCATTTTAATTGTAACGGCTTATTTTATTAAAACACTCACACATCACTACAATAAAACGTTTACCAGGAACTGAGCACCGTGATATTAGAACACGTCCATTTTTAAGGAATAAGACACAATGAATAGTTGAAATAGAACGAGTTGTAGCAGGAAAATTTTTTTTATTGAGAAAAATTTATTCGCCAGACAGACATTAGAAAAAGAACTTAATGTTTCACAGAAAAATATTGATTTATTTTTAATTTTGTGGTTGTAACTTGCAGTTTGTTCAGATAAATGTTTCTGAGTAAGAAAAACCCTCACAGTTTCTCATTACTTAAGACTTCGAACTCGATTAAATTGCTAATGAACTTGAATATTAATTAGAAAACGAAGGACGTAACTACACTGTTAGATTAACATAATGAAATAATTTTAAATAAAATATCACCGAAAATCTTCGTGAAGCGATCGATCGTGGTAAAGCGCTGCGTTATACAGTATTTTCTGTAATCTTAGTATGAAAAACTAAGATTATGTTTCTGCAAATACATTTTTAATTATGATACTATACAGAGAGAGAGAGAGAGATATAGCCAGAAAACAGCACGGCACTTAAATAAAAAATTTTATATAATAAATTAATAAAAAATTGTAGCTCAATAAATAAAAAATTCAATTTATTGGGCTGCAATTTGAAAGAAATTGTAGACCTATAAATTCCCACTGTCGTCCGTCCGTCTGTCTGTCTTTCCGTAATCTCGAGAACAGAGTTGAATACATAAGCATTGAGACCAGATACGAAAAGTTTAGGGACAGGACATCCCGATTAACTATATACGAGTTTTTGATACAAAGTGGAAGTCACGTTATTTCAATTCAAAGTTTTCCCTTGAAAGGAGTTGGCTAGATGGCCGGTACGACTCCTTTGCTAAAGGAAAAGTATGATGTACAGGGGCAAGACATTACTAATTTGAGGTGGCGAGCATATATTTTAAATTAAATAAATTTAAAATATGATTAAAAATTGCAGCCCGACATTGTGACGATATCACAATAAATAATTGCTCGTATTTATAAATTTTTCATTACGCTTGTAAAACGGATCTTCTATATAATAATAAAATAATTGAAACTAAACTAATTTAGTAATTACACTATTAAACTATTAAGTTATCTTTTAGTTGCATTTATTCTTATTAAAAATAAAACAACACTCGTAATCCCGAAGAAAAAATTTTCCTTTAATTTTAGAAGAAAATATTATTGTCATAATAAATAAAAATTCAAAATGCATTAATAGTTTTTATAAATTTAAACAAACAATAATCAATTAACTTTTCATTAAACAATGTAATCAGCTAAAATCTAAAATCTAAAAGCTTTATATATGTTTTTGTATTATAAAGCTTTAATACTGAATTTATATTAAAGCTTAATAAGTTGAATTCTGAATTATGATTTTTACTGTTTTAGTTGAGATTAGAGTTGTTTCTTATTCAAATTCAAAATACATTAATTAAAACTTTATGGAGTTTCATTTTCAAAGTATTCTCTCAATGTAATTCTAGAAATTGTTTTTCTTCTCGCATAGTAATTGAATTTTGTGAAAATAAAGGATATCTAAAGCCCGATTACAACGTGGCCCTCTGGAATTTCAATAATGTTTGTGTGGTACAGATATTTATTGAGCAAAAGCATACAGCGTGCTTCTCAAACGTTCTCATGAAAATCGGAGATGAAAAACCTCGAAGGATTTATCGAGTAAGTTTTGCTGAACCTTTCACCGAAGAGCATGCTTCGATGGCATCGTGCTTTACTCCTATTTGTGAGATTGCTAATTCGTGCCTTCATGAGTATGGTAACATTTAAATATATTAATTTTAAAGATAATTTTCGTGTCTGAATTTTATTTTTTAAACGCAAGAAATTTTTCTGCAGAAGGTAAAACATTTTGTTTTTGGCATTGCGTGATTTCTTATTCTCAGCGTGCTGGTAAATATCTGCTAAATATGTTAGTCACGAACAAGTTTTATTTAAAAAAAAAAAAAGTTGAAAAACTTTTACAGTTTTTCTTCCAGGAAAATATTACTTTTTTCAGTTCGGATCACTTGATAAAATTGATTATTGAAAACCNTCTCATGAAAATCGGAGATGAAAAACCTCGAAGGATTTATCGAGTAAGTTTTGCTGAACCTTTCACCGAAGAGCATGCTTCGATGGCATCGTGCTTTACTCCTATTTGTGAGATTGCTAATTCGTGCCTTCATGAGTATGGTAACATTTAAATATATTAATTTTAAAGATAATTTTCGTGTCTGAATTTTATTTTTTAAACGCAAGAAATTTTTCTGCAGAAGGTAAAACATTTTGTTTTTGGCATTGCGTGATTTCTTATTCTCAGCGTGCTGGTAAATATCTGCTAAATAAGTTAGTGTCAAGAACAAGCTTTTATTTTTAAAAAAAAAAGTTGAAAAACTTTTACAGTTTTTCTTCCAGGAAAATATTACTTTTTTCAGTTCGGATCACTTGATAAAATTGATTATTGAAAACCACTCAGCTACTAGTCACGTCATCTTTTTAAATATTTTCGTATTAATTTAATAAAAATTTTATTGAGGTCTTTTTCTTTATCATTTAACATTGCTTTATAAGGGCACGCTATCAATGGAAATTCCGACAAAGTGACCCTATGACAAATTCCAAGATTCAAAAAACAAGATGTTGAAAATGTTTTGATCTTTGTTTTATACAATTATGATTTACAATTAAAATTATTATGAATGTCGACGTTAAACTTGTAAAATAGAATGCATCTTCAGTACAGTAAGAGGCGAGTCTATTTGTCTATTTGCTTACAAATAACATTACTAGACACAGTAACTTTGCTAATTTTATTTTTAGCCAATTTATCTATTAATTGAAAAATTGACTTAAAATAAAATTACCGATGCATCTTCCTTCGATATATATATATACTTTGATATGTTTAAACGTTATAAATATATAAAATTATATGAAAATCTTTTTACACCACTGGCATTACAGATACAAAAGCAAATGGTTTTAGTAAAATAACAACGATAATGTTAATAATTACATTTATAAGACGAATTAAAGTGCTGGTCGATGGTATTGGAATATCGCAGAAATTTGTATAATAATCTGTAAACATAAAAAAATGTTGTAAAAAAAGAACGAAGAATAGAGCTTTTTGTAAGCTTATACTGTACATGTTCACAGATAAAGCTTTTCATTTGAAAAAGTGCTGATAAATCTTCTCCTTTGTTTTTGTGGCTCAGAATTCGTATTTCTATCGCTACTTAAAGGCTGTTGTATAACAATAAGAAATAGACTTAATAAACTAACTGTAATTAAAGACAAACTGACAAAGTTAAAAGATAAGACTATGTGTACCGGAATGAATATTGAGTGTTATCGAATAAGACTGGTGAACATATAATATGCACTCCCAAAGTGACACATTTAAACAATTAAGTACTCTAGTACTCGACATGTAATATGATTATATTTATTTTTCGCTGTATTTTCCATAATACTAATTAGTAATTATAATATTTTTATTGTAACTTTTTAATATGAAACAGAAGTTAAGAAAGATCATTCCTATAAATTAGATAACATACAGTAGAACCCCTCTAGTCCGCCCTCGGCTAGTCCGTCACTCCGGTTAATCCCACCGTGGTCTGAGTCGAGAAACTTGTCCCGACTCGTCAGTGACTCAACGTCCGTGGAGTTCTTCTGTGTTCGTTACAGTAGAGGAGAAGGTGGTATTATGGAACACTGCGGGTATTATGGAACCACCCCATTTCGAACTGATAATAAAGGCGAACTGTAGCGGAATGTGACTGAACTGAACTAGGCAGACATCCATAGCAAGGGGAAAACCCGTTTTACTTCAGTTAAACGGTTGTCCGCATTTAATCAGCAAATTTGTTTTTTACAAAATTCGCAAGTTTTGAATGCTAAGTGAATTTAATTATTTTAAAAATATAAATCGTGTAGTGTAGGTTCACTGGTGCATGTATTCCGTTCCAGAGACTTAGGGGTACATATTAATCTGTGTGATGTTCATGTTTTTTAAATTTTTGTCTTGACAGACATAAGTTAATTCAAGATGGCGATGCGTGAAATATGGACCCCATTGGTGCTTTTACAGTAATATGGAACTCAACTCCTCCGAACTCTCTCTTTGCAATCAGACATTCGTCCGGAGCAATTTGGGGAAAAGACACTAGGTAGAAAGTCTGAAAATATCGAAAAAGAGCTGCTGGAATATATATTGTTGATGGAGGTCATATTTTTCTATTATAAAAGCATTCATTCGATAAAATACATTGGAGTAAATAATTTTGTAATTATTTAACATTTTTTGTCCTTTCCTATTTGTTTTTGGCTACATTAAAGCATTTTTTTGAAAATATACAGTAAGGTTCCATATTACCACCCGATTTTCTCTAAGCCTACTTTCGGACTTTTTGTACAAAAGCCTTCAAAAACCATACTTATAGTTACACTAGCGAAAAATCCAATTAGGAACATTTAGATTACTAGTTACCAGTACTTTTCGCACAAAAAATGTGGGTATAGTTATGATACCTTGTTTACAATTCACTAAAATGTAATTGGGGTTCCATAATACCACCTTCTCCTCTATATGTTTTACATTGTGTGTACGTGTACAGTTTTGTGTGTGTTTTCAATATGTCAGGAGTGAAACGTAAACACGTTACTCTTTCATTAAATGAAAAATTAACAGTGCTGTAAAGACTGGATAAAGGGAAGATTGTTTATTTTACTTTTTTCTGATAATCCGACCTTTTTTGAGTTCCGACCATACCCCCAGTCCCAAAGGTGACGGATTAGAGGGGTTCTACTGTAAATGACATGAAAAGTATATGAATTTTTTCAATTTATATTAATACTGTTAAGTTTTTTAATGCTGCTTTTATATTCAATGTAGTTTATCATAATTGGGCTGCAATTTGAAAAACTGTAGACCTATAAATTCCCACTGTCGTCCGTCCGTTCGTCTGTCTTTCCTTAATCTTTAGAATAGTGTTAGATAGATGAAATCCAAGACCAGAAAGGAAACTTTAGTGGCTGTAGTCCTCGATTAGCTATATATGAATGTCTGATACAAACCGAAGGTCACGTTATTTCAATTCAAATCTTTCCCTTAAAACGAGTTGGCTAGATGATCGGAATGAATCTATTCTTAAAGGAAAAGTATAATGTATAGGGGCAGAACAAATACTAGTAATTTGAGTTGGAGATCATATATTTTAAATTAATGAAATTAAAAATACGATTAAAAATTTCAGCTCGGCATTGTGACGATGTCACAATAAATAATTTTTCGTTTTTTTTAAAAATCAAATTCTTTAATACAGTATATATCCTAAAACAAAAGCACAAATTGTTGTAAATGTGTATACCAAAATAATTGTATTTAAATTTTAATGGAAATGAAATAACTTTAATCCAGAAGCACATCGCTGCAAGCGGGCTTGTAGGGTGTGCACCACAAGTGGGAGCGAAAAACATTCTTAATTAAGTGTCTGTTTTCAATTATGAAATGACCAAAATAAAGGTACATTAAAAATAAAATTGCGAGTTCCAACGGTCCAATTGCATTATATATTTATATGAATTTACAGTATTGCACGATGAAGTGTGCGCGAAGTGAGTGGTCTGGTGGTGAGTTTCTCCTCCGGCAAAGAATAATAAACTTGTACAGAGTAGTATATAACAACGTTGCTAGAGTTCATACATCCAAATTCAATTCAAATGTGTTTTTGATGGTGATCAAAAAACAAGAATTAACGATACATTTGAATTTAAGTTAATTCGTAAGAGGCACAAAAAATAGGATTCGCACGCGGGCAAAGATATCCAGGATTGTCCAGGATTCTGGAGAATTGTAAAATTTTTGCCAAATTTCGGGAGTTCCCTCTGTGAAGAGTTGGCAACTGAAGTTAAGATACAGTCGACCCCCTATAAGACTGTTGATTTTTCCGTTTTATATGAATTCCATGTTGTACGAGTCACTTAGATTTTACAAATACGTGTGCCGGGCTGTGAACGGCTCACATATTTGTAAAATCTAAGTGACTCGTACAACATGGAATTCAGATAAAACGGAAAAATCAACAATCTTATAGGGGGTCGACTGTATTGTTAACTGTAATCATGACGTGTGACCAGCTATCAATTTTATATATCTCGAGCGCAGATCGAATAATGCCTATATAACAATTTCCACTCAAATCTTTCAATTACAATAACTTTTACAAAATTTTACAATTACAAGATTTTAATTTAGTAGTCTATCTATTTTTTCCTGAGTATGATTTATGTAGTTTACTAGCTTTATATGTTAAATATTAATTAATTACAATTTCAAAACATAGAGATTATTTTGATTGCTGATAAACATCGTATCTTTATTTTATATTTAAGAAGAATTACTCGACAAAGAGAACAGCGAAGTTCGTCCTGTATGTCTAACTTCAATTACGCAAGTAGAAAATAGCAATACGAACGTGTTGAGGATTTGGGATGGTGAGAATTCGTTCACTAAATAATCTCAAAGAACTTGTTTTTAACACTTGTTTGTGTTTGTGTTACTCGCACAACTTGAGACTAAGTATTATGAACGCAGTCTAGTGGTAAATGTAGACTATAAAGGCTACATTTACTAAGTCTAATTAGCACTAGTATTACTGATTTCCAAGATATAGTATTGACAATAATTACATTACAGTCGTGCACAGTAGGCTACTGGTGAGATAAAAAAAAACAGGTGTGAAATGGTTTCTTTCAGCTGTATGGAAAACACGCAGAACATAAACGCACACAAAGTACTTAAATTTTGTAATATGATTTTGGTTAGCCTTAACAAATTCACGTGCATTTCATAAGCCTTAAAATGTTTTTCAAATGATTTTATTATATGAGTATTTGCGATCTATGTGCGGAAAATATTGGTAATCTGCACGAAATATGAAATATGCAATTACAAAGTAAAATTAATTTACGTCTATTTTTCTTTGATTTCTTAGTGGATATTCCATAAAAAATTAATTTGAAAGAAATGATTTGGAAATCGACAAATATATAATGCCAAAAAGAATTTCAAATGGAGTCATTTCTGCTAAAAAGTAAGAGAATGGTTTCAAAGAACTTGAGAAACGGATGTCATCTCGTCCTATCTAAAATCTTGGTCGTATGACCCAGAAAATAAATAAAATTCTAATTTNGACTCTAAATAAAGCATTTTACTTATAACAAATTTACTTAACTATAATATATTATCGTCAAAGAAGAAATAGTTTATTAAAAACAAAGTTGAGATGATCGCAATAATTTATAAACCGTATTTATTTTATATGTAGAATTTATACTTAAAAATATAAAAACTAAAATGAATGTAGAAAAAAATGTCATTATTTAATAAACTTCGATAATTTGGTTAATTATTTTATGAAAATCAATTATATTTGTATGCCTTGATATCGGTTCTAATTATATTTATATATTAATGTATAATTTGTTTTATAAAGAATATGCGGTTTATATATTATATTTTAAGTGCTTTGCTTACTTTTTTACAGAACTCGATATTAAATCAACATCATTAAATAGTGTTACGATTTTATTTTCTGGTTATAAGATTTTATATTTCTCTTGGAATTATACCAAATGTTTTTAAAATCTAAATAGCATTATTTGATAAATCCTGTCTAAGCATTATCATTAATGATTGATTGATAAGTACAAAGTATTATTACATCACGTCTACATGACCAACAACAATTTTGTCTTTTAAGGACAGGCCTGATCTTTAATGAGGTCGACCATGAAGGATGAGGGAAGAAAAAAAACGCTCCGGTTCATTATGGTCATGGAAAATCTGAATTGGATTCAAAACTGGATTCAAAACTGGATTCCCATGCCATAAGCTAGCACTTGGCTATATGACCACTAAATATTGTTATTTACCTCAAGATATAATATCAATATATACAGTAAATAAACAGCATAAGCAATACAAAACTCACATCTGTTGTATAAAATTTTTTTCTTGTTTTGTTTTTCATTACCGTTGATAATTTATATTTTTAAAATCAGCTGTTTATTCATCTTGTGGATGTTTGCTTACTTTTTGTTTTATATTTTTTTAACCTTAATATATAATGATAAGATGATGTAAACATATATTTTACTTACTATAAATAGATATATTTAAAATAACAAAACTTTAACAATTTTAATGCTGTGTCTAGGATCGAGTAGATTAACTGTATTACACTAATCATAATTTGTCTGGTGAATAAAGTAATAACTTGTTCGTTCCAGAAATACAGACAAGAAATCAAGTACTTTTTGCATGGTGTGCAAAACAATCATGTGCAAAACCCGTCTAAAAATCATATGCAAAGAGGAATTAAATGACAGCAAAATGTTAAAATGAGTAATGAGATCAACCCAGACTGTGGTATGGACTGCAATGAACTAAATTAATGCATTAAATGTAATTTATCATCAAATGCACAAAAATATTTCCTCTTAAAAATAATGTGTACGTTCAATGCTTTGCATTTTCATAGTGTTTTAATATTTATTTTTTTTTCTTTTGCATTATTTTTGTATTTTTTGAATTCTTGTGCTATATTTAGCACAAGAATATGCCATATATATACGTAAATCATTATACAATAGATGGAATTTGGAAATGGATAGTTCCAAACAGTAAACCGAATTAAGTATTTCGTTTACATTCTTCGGTCACTGAATACCCCACGTTTCCAGTTAAGTAAAATGTTTTCACGTGACTACTAAATAAGAGTTTTAAACAAAATAAAATTTGCAATATATGTAATAAAAATATCGACTTTACGTGAAGAAGTATTGTTTATATCATTATTTAACTACTGTAAAACTTCGAGAAAATATGTATAACTTATAAATGTAATAAAATAAAAATGTATAAGAAGATATTTTTTTATCTATCTAACTCCATTCTCGAAATTAACGAAGGACAAACAAAGAGACAGATGACAGCGGGAATATATAGGTCTGCAATCCGAAAATTGCAGCTAAACATAGACATTTAAGATATGAAAAACTATAGTAACCTGTTTTATATTGTTTTATCATAGACAACGATTTCTAATGATCCCAGAAATGCGTAATGAGATTTACTGTAATATTATATATTATAGAAACATTTCTTTTTTAAATTCCTTCTTTATCTTTTACTATTTCTTGCAATAAAAAACAAAAATCATGGAAATCGAGAATTCATTTCAATTTCGATACTTGTATCAACTTTTTAGATGAAATAAGTTAAATAAATAAAATTCCATAGGCTGTAAAAAATATTATTCCTCAGTGTTTATGAATAAATTATAATAAACTATATTTAGAAATAATTTGTGTACATTATTTATGATTTGTTCTAAACTTGTTTCAATAAAAAATGTTTTAAAACTTCCTGTCCTGTGGGCACTAAGAGGGCCTTTTTTAGCGAGCCTATTATGGGTTTCGCCAAGTCCATAAGGGAGCGGCCGAATAATGAGGAACGGGCCCAACATATCCGGACGGACCATCCCGAAAAATTCCCGGAGTTTTTCGATCCATCAGGGTTCTATCCCAAATTCCCACAGCGATAAACTGCCACATTAACCACTCGGCCATCCGGTCATAAAGAAATTATTATCAATATAAGCTCAGTCTATTCACGAAATTCAGGAAAATTAACAATTGCAATATGAAGGTAAATATGACTCTAAATAAAGCATTTTACTTATAACAAATTTACTTAACTATAATATATTATCGTCAAAGAAGAAATAGTTTATTAAAAACAAAGTTGAGATGATCGCAATAATTTATAAACCGTATTTATTTTATATGTAGAATTTATACTTAAAAATATAAAAACTAAAATGAATGTAGAAAAAAATGTCATTATTTAATAAACTTCGATAATTTGGTTAATTATTTTATGAAAATCAATTATATTTGTATGCCTTGATATCGGTTCTAATATACTCACCCTCACTTTATGAATTTTTAATACATTCCAGGAAATCACTTTGCTGGAAAATTTTTCTCTGAAAAAAAAATTTATAAATTAAAATTACAAATACCGAAAGAAGGAAACGGCTTGGAAACAATAGAGAGAAGGAAACAATTTGGAAGAACAGAGGGAATGAAACGGGATAAACTTTGAAAAAACAAAGATCTAGATTAATACATAGGGAACAATACTGCTGAAATGCTTATACTTTAAATCTTATAATAGTAAAAAAAATTTTTTTTTCTAATTTTTTCACTCTCTTGAGGTTACAACACGGAGTATTCAGTTTACTTTGATATTTAACAATAAATATTCACGACGTGTATCGCAAATACCTTGAGAGTATAAGACCAATTCGTTCACAGAATTTGAGAAATGTAAATCGTATATTGTAAGATGGTTATTTTAAAACGAAACACTAACACGAATATACGAAATTCCGAACTTAATGCGTTTCTAAAGTGTGTATGAAAGTCAAATGCCCTAAAGTCAAAGAATAGAGTTGCATGTTATGAAGGAAGTTCCGTTCCAAGAGAGATTTAAAAAATAATAATAATAAAGATAAATTTCTTATTGTGGGAGAGAGGTTTTGGTTCTTACAGTGAATATGATACAATGTACAAAACAATACAAATTAGAGCGAATACTATTCGCGAATATTCGAGTTCTGGTTAATATTCGAATTCGAGAAAAGTGATATTTGCTTATCTCTAACAAAAATTGATTTTCAGAAATGGTTTTGCTATTGCTAAAGTCAAAACTGACAGAGTGACAAAAAGTCGAGAATTTATTTTATTTACTTCACAACAGGAAAGAAATAACTTATATGTACAGTGTTTTATAAAATATTATTTGTAAATCAGATTTCACAGTATAATTTTATTGATTTCAGATAAATGAAAAGTCATAATTTAACTGTTAAACAAGTGTTTTTGAACAAGTTTTATAATAACCTCCTACTTTTGGAATAACTCCAATAAAATAATTGCTACTCCAAGCCAAATTAATGTTTCCAATATTAAAATTATTAGCAAATTAAGAAATACTTTCGAATATACAAATCGTCTAATAATTTTTGATAGGATAGGATAATATAAGCTATAACTGATGGAATAAGGCAACGCGACATTATCAAAGGATGCCTCCTTGGATATCGTCCAAGTTATTTATATAGCAGATTGATTTCTTAGAGGATTTTCTGTGAAAACTAGTTTCACAGACACCGGCAAGCTCTTTGGTGGGGTACGAAGCCGCTACCAACTACCAATGTTTTTGTGGTTTTATTCACTAGGCTAGTAGAACAAGGTTTTAATCATCTCAAAATTTAACAATTTATCCATTAAACAATCTCTCAAAAGCATGTTTTTAAATTTAAATTTTATATTAATAGAAGCATTACTGTAAAAGTTATATTAAAATATTTTTTAAACTATTATTCCTGTTTGAAATTTAATAATTTCAAATAGTCCCACTCTAAAATAAACATAATCTAATTCAAATAATATTTATTCATTTTAACTTATTAATTTGAATATAATATTATAAATTGAAATAAATAGTTGGTTTATTTTTCTCTATTTAAGGCATTTTACTAAATCATAAATCATTAAAGTAAATATATTATAAATATAATACATTAAAATGAATATATAAGTATTTGTTACCTACAAATGTCAAAAAAAAACATCCTAATGGGGAAAATAAAGAACTGATAATCAGTTTCCTATATAAATCTTAGAACTCAGATTAAAGTTCAAAAGGAAATCCTTTTTTCTGGGTAAAGTTTGAATTAATATTCTATAACTATATAAGGAAAATATAGTTAAAGAGAAACTTTTAAATGAAAAGTGAATTTTAATTGATAATTATATATTTATAATATAGGAAAATCAAAATACTTTTCAGGAATTAAGATTTTTTTTTTACAATTTTTTATATAATTATAAAGAAGTGTTACTTTGTTGATTATGAACAATCCAAAAGTTACCACTAATTCCACCAATTGACATTTAATATTTATGCATTAATAATAATTATATCAATGCCAATTTGTAAGCTTTTATTCATTTCAATATCCAATTTTAATATTTATATTGGATATTGAATTCAATTAACTTAAACAACTCAAAATTCCAAATTGTTTGATGATACAACTGAACCTTTATTTCACCCTAATTATAATTATGATTATCAATAAAATTAATGTAGCGTTTTCAATTCAAAAGTATCTAACTTAGAAAAAAAAATAATAAAGGATTAAAATAATATTAAATAAATAAAATACAGTAGAAAAATAGTGAATACTCGAATGTGCAATATATATAAATTCAAGAAGAAATGATTTTATATATAATTGTTTAAGTCGGAGCTTAATGCTGATGGTGCTGAAAAATTTTATTTGCTTTTAGCAATAAATAAATAAAAGTTACTTCTGTAAAAATAATTTAAAATATAAATTTGTTTATGATACTTGTACACATTACTTCAGTTTTCAATAACTTTAATTGTTAAGGAAATAATTATACAAATAATAAATATGATTTTTATAGCACGAAGAGTAATATTTATTTTAAACTTCCTGCAATTGCTATTTCTTGTTTAATTAAAAAATAAATAAATAAATAAAAAATAAATCATAATAGATTTCCTTAAACACTTTTAACAAATTAATCAAAATAAATTTGTTAGAATTTTTTTTTAAATCTGGAAGGTCTATTTTATTTAAAACGATTTAAAACAATGATTTGGTATAGGGAACATCCGTGCACAGTAGCCTAAGGTAACTGTTGCTGATGTTTTCATTTTACAAAGATTACCGGAGGTAATTACTCTTTCTGTTCCCTGACTTACTTGAGATGCAACCGTATTTATTATTTTTTTTTATAAATGGATTTCTCTAGGTCTTAACACGTAGCGGCTCAACACTACAAAGAATAGTAAAACTGGGAAGAAAGACGACAATGTATGATCGTCCTCGTTTCGTGTTTGGAATGAAATTCGAAGTCGGTTCACCTAATTATAATTTTTTCTAGCTCACGTTTAAACTCGTTCACCTTATAGGTCTATGTTACATATTTTCTTGTGTCATCTTTGTCATACATCCACGTCTTAAAAAAAAAAAGAACGACGTTAAATTTTTATTATGGATGCCTTGTCCTATTTTGTTTCGTAAAATATGCTTTTATCTTTAGCGCACATTTAAAAAGTTCGTATAAAACTTTTAAAATTAAAAAATAATAAAATATTTTTTCATTTTTATCTCATTAATTCAATATTAACTATTGTTTTTTTAACTATAAATGTTTCTAATGTTTACAGGAAAGTTGGAATTAGAATTATTTTTACTTCCTTAAATCTTATTTTTGTATATAATTAATTAATTATTGAATAAAGAAATATCAAATTATATTATATAAAACACTTAAAAAAGCATTATTCACTTTCATTTTCAGTTTAATACTTATTTTAATCGTGTACTGTTTATTAAGTAATTTATTTATAATCTACTATTGTAAATAATGAAATAATTGATACTTATAAATTATTATAATTTATTATATTTAAATTTCTTTAGTACAAATTTGTAGTATTCAAAGTATTTAAAGAAATTTTTAAATTACGGATGCAGTCTTTAAGAGCATTAAGAATTTAAAAAATATAGACCTATAATTTCTTACTGCCGTCCGTTTGTCTGTCTGTCGTTCCGTAATTTCGAAAACGGACTTAAATAGATGCTTAAGAGCAGGAGCATCGGATTAACTATAGAACTTCTGACTCAAACCGGAAGTTACGTTATTTCTATTTAAAAATTTTCACCCGAAAGCAGAAGCAGTTAATAGATGACCGACTGTATTGTTAAAGGATCTATTATAGATCCTTGATGTGATCTGTTATAAATGATTCTATAATAGATAACACGACTCTATTGTTAAAGGGAAAAATATAATATTCAGGGGCAAGCCACTGCTAATTTGAGGTGGAGAATATACGTTTTAAGTTAAATAAATTAAAAATATTAAAAATTACAGCCAGGTGTTTACAATAAAATAATTACTTGTTTATTTTTACTTTTCCGAATATTATATATAACAAGGAAATTATGGCGTTCGGTAAAAATAAAGATCTCATTAAGATTTTTATATTTTTGGACTCGGAGGGCCTTCAAACGTCGAGAAATTTAAAAAAATTGGGGTGTTTGTATGGATGTTTGTGTGTGTGGGTGCATAATTTTGTTCATCCACTTTGAAGCTTAATAACTCCTGTATCTTTTGTTAAAATTTTTTTGAAATTTTGCAGATAGTTTGTGTATTAGATGACATTGATACTACTAAATTTTGATGGTTAAAAGTCGAGGGGTTGGGGAGCTACAGGGGATCACGTGCCATATCTCGAATGTGATGGACTTAACGATTTTACTCGTTATTAGTATTTAAATCTATTTATAAAATTCTTCTGTACCCTCAAAATTAAGCTTTTTTTTCCATTTTATAATAACTAATAATGAAAGTTTTTAAATAAAAAATCGGACGGATGATGCCATACGCAATTTTAAATTCTTTTGTTGGGGAAGTTACACAACTCGTTACTGGATTTTTTAGAGTATTTAATGTACATTATAAAATTCTTTAAATTTTATTTTTAACAATAATTTCAATAAAATAAAATGCATTGATCAGATATAAATTTTTTATATACTGTATTACTTTAGCTAAAAAAGTTATTAATTATTTGATACCTTTGTAATCATTTTATTGAAAATATTGTATACAATTTAAACTAATTAATACGTATTATAAACACACGCGCAAAGTATTTTAATAATTAGGGATGCTGTATGCTGTAAGAAAAAATTATCATGTTAAGGTCGTCTCCATTAGAAACAGTTTGAAAAACACTAGACTAAATTGTACAGTGACTATTCTACATGAACATTCTACGCATTTCATTTGTTCAGAAATAAATGGCAAAGAGAACCCGCTACGGGAGAAAGGGTCTCGCTCTACCCTCGGGCCTCAAACAATCTCTCGGCGGCCTTATATGCAGTTATAAAAATTGTCAGATATATGTTAATGAAATATTGTTTGCAAAATATATAAAAAACGTGTAAATTTGATATTTTACAATAAAATTTATTTAATTTTGTAGGCATGTATATCTCGACATGAGAAAACTATAAATTGTTTGTTCATATAGACCTTTATTTTATGATATGTACTACGAGTATTTAATATTTCTCGTATGTATGAGGCTACCGGGGGAAATTTCAGAAAAATAATATAACGATTATAAGATAATATATCGTTATCATCTCTGACTGCCATCCATCTGGACTGCCGAGAGGTAACAGTCAACGACATGTGGGAGCGGTTGAGTCATAGATCGATACGATACTTCATTTACAAACAACACAACCCGTTTATTATATAATTAACTTACAATAAAACTACTATTGTCACGAAGGGTTTAAGTCTTTGTATATTTCGGCGCGACGAGGATGGTTTGATGTACCGCTGACCGGATATTGTATTCTAAGAACAGTTCTCGAACAGGAAACGATGTCCGATGAATGCAGATCGGAATTTCCGAAGTTTCTCTCAACGTAGGTATATAACTTTCGTAGGATACCTCGGCAAAGGATGAAGATGGAACCTTGCGAGAAATACCCAGCGAGGGGCATAGCCTGGGCTTAAATATTTTGTGGTCTCGCAAATCGTTGCTTTATTGGTTATTAATCCTCTTTCTCAGTTTTGCATTTGGTCTTTGTTACCAGTTGAAATTGGACCAGATCCGTTCCCGAGAAGACGATTGTTTATAGATATATTTTGACACCGTCTTTCATTCGGTGTTGAACGAACCTTTTACCTTAACTAACATTTTCTTTTTTTGTTCATGTTGGTTTATAAAGAACTATCAGACCCCGCCACGCGTTGTTGTGGCTCAAAATGTATCTATTATAAATGTATAACACTTCCCCCGTGGGGGGGGGGAAATTTTTCGAAAAATTTCTTCNCGTATGTGTGAGGCTACCGGAGGGGGAAATTTCAGGAAAATAATATAACGATTATAAGATAATATATCGTTATCATCTCTGACTGCCATCCATCTGGACTGCCGAGAGGTAACAGTCAACGACATGTGGGAGCGGTTGAGTCATAGATCGATACGATACCTCATTTACAAACAACACAACCCGTTTATTATACAATTAACTTACAATAAAACTACTATTGTAACGAAGTGTTGAAGTCCTTGTATATTTCTGCGCGACGAGGATGGTTTCATGTAATGTACCGCTGACCGGATGTTGCATCCTAAGAACAGTTCTCGAACAGGAAACAATGTCCGATGAATGCAGATCGGAATTTCTGAAGTTTCTCTCAACGTAGGCATATAACTTTCGTAGGATACCTCGGCAAAGGATGAAGATGGAACCTTGCGAGAAATACCCCAGCGAGGGGCATAGTCTGGGCTTAAATATTTTGTGGTCTCGCAAATCGTTGCTTTATTGGTTATTAATCCTCTTTCTCAGTTTTGCATTTGGTCTTTGTTACCAGGTGAAATTGGACCAGATCTATTCCCGAGAAGACGATTGTTTATAGATATATTTCGACACCGTCTTTCGTTCGGTGTTGAACGAACCTTTTACCTTAACTAACATTTTCTTTTTTTGTTCATGTTGGTTTATAAAGAATTTAATTTAGTAATTTTTCTCCCTTTTTGCCATGTAGTTTTAATATTAAAATAATTTTATTTTTTCCTTTTTCACTTATAATTTAGTTTCCTTAATTTTAATTAATCGCGAAGATCAAAATTTATGTTCTGATATATAGTGAAAAGAATGTTTTTTATCCCAGACCAGGCCTTCACATATGTGTGTCCAATAAAATTTGTTAATTATGATTCTGGAAGAAATCCATTGACTGTTTATTTATTAGAAAACTGACCAATGGAAGTTACACAAAATCTCAATAAATCTATAGTATTGACCCTCTCGTCGTGTCCCGTGTACCATAAGATTAAAGATAGACTCTTATTTGTCTTCTTTAGAGTAGTGTTCCTTTGTAAGGATTGCAGCTCAAAAAATGCCACCAATACTCGTTTAAATGGACTGCTCCACTAACGATGCTCTGTTAACGAGAGTCCTGCTAATGTAAAACGTAGGGGAGAAAACAGGGAACGTGGGTGAGAAACTTAAGAGAAATGTTTTCTTATCCAGAGTTCTTTTAAGTGTACTCGACTGTATTTATGAATCTTGGCATCTGTCTGTCACTCTCGAAATTATTTCCCATTTTCCCGGAACGTTAAGTGTCTATTCAGTTAAGTTCCTGTTGATTACTATCAGTTTTTAGTCAGACGGCCGGACGACCGATAGGCCCACCAGTGGCCAAGCCACTGGTGGGCCTATCTACATTCCCTGAATATTGGGAGTTCGGTCGTGGGTTCACGCCTTGCTGGGACGGGCTGGCCACGTGGAGTTTTTCTAGTTTTCTCCACGTCTGTAACGCCTAAATAGGGGCCAGTTTCCTTTAAAAAGACCTCCTGAAAGGCATCGCCCAAGTTTCGTGTTGCCATAACTAAACAAACAAACCGGACGATCGAGCGGTCAAGGTGGCAGCCTACCGCTCTGGGAGATTACATTTTACATTTTTTTACATTTAGTGGAGCACTCCCTCTGACCTGTAGCATTAAATGCTACTGGCTTGAAGTACTCCTCTTTTAATTAACCCTGCTTCGCATATGCTTTGCGGGTAGTTATGATTACATAGTCGCGGTCGTAGTCGCAATACATTAATACCCGATAATTCTATTTTTTACATTAATTATATTTTTGTTGAGTAAAGTATCCAGAATCGAACCCGGACGGGTTGAAAAATCCCCAGGAGTTTTCCAGGTGTTGACCCATCCGGATATGTCGGACCTCGTTCCTCGCCGCTTGCCCGCCCTATTGTGGGCCTGGCCGAACCCGTAATGAACTTGCTAATGGAGGTCCTCTTAGTACCCACAGGGCGGAAATAGTTGTAAAAAAAAATCAATTTTTAGTCAGTGGGAAAAAAATTGTAAAATTATCAATAAGTTAATTCATTTTAACAAAAATTAAGCAAAATATGACANGCAGCGTTGTGTCAAAATTTCAAAGGAATCGGTAGGAACAAACGAACATTACATTTTTATTTATATAGATAGATAGAAGATGATCCTCTTTAGTTCATTTTCACAGAAAAGCGTAATGCCTCACAGAAAAGCAAACTTAGGGCGTCGTACTAGTAGCGCCATCTGTTCGACAAAAAAGCCTTAACCATAGATGATATCATTTAATTTATATGAATGTTTAACGGAATAATATACAGCCTATGTCCACCCTGAGGTTCCATTATAAATATTGGTGAAAGAATTTTTGAAATCGGATGAGTAGTTTCGGAGATTACCTGCTGCAAACAAACTTACATACATACATATATATATACAAACATTACCTCTTTATAATAGTATAGATTTAATTTACTAATTTTTCTCCCTTTTTGCCGTGTAGTTTTAATATTAAAATAATTTTATTTTTTCCCTTTTAATTTATAATTTAGTTCCCTTAATTTTAATTAATCGCGAAGATCAAAATTTATGTTCGGATATATAGTGAAAAGAATGTTTTTTATCCCAGCCAGGCCTTCACATATGTGTGTCCAATAAAATTCGTTCATTATGATTCTGGAAGAAATCCATTGACTGTTTGTTTATTAGAAAACTGACCAATGGAAGTTACACAAAATCTCAAGAAATCTATAGTATTGACCCTCTCGTCGTGTCCCGTGTACCATAAGATTAAAGATAGACTCTTATTTGTCTTCTTTAGAGTAGTGTTCCTTTGTAAGGATTGCAGCTCAAAAAATACTCGTTTAAACGGACTGCTCCAGTAACGATGCTCTGTTAACGAGAGTCCTGCTAATGTAAAACGTAGGGGAGAAAACCGGAAACGTGAGTGAGAAACTTAAGAGAAATGTTTTCTTATCCAGAGTTCTTTTAAGTGTACTCGACTGTATTTATGAATCTCGGCATCTGTCTGTCACTCTCGAAATTATTTCCCATTTTCCCGGAACGTTAAGTGTCTATTCAGTTAAGTTCCTGTTGATTACTATCAGTTTTTAGTCAGACGGCCGGACGACCGATAGGCCCACCAGTGGCCAAGCCACTGGTGGGCCTATCTACATTCCCTGAACATTGGGAGTTCGGTCGTGGGTTCACGCCTTGCTGGGACGGGCTGGCCACGTGGAGTTTTCCTAGTTTTCTCCACGTCTGTAACGCCTAAATAGGGGCCAGTTTCCCTTAAAAAGACTTCCTGGAAGGCATCGCCCAAGTTTTGTGTTGCCATAACTAAACAAACAAACCGGACGATCGAGCGGTCAAGGTGGCAGCCTACCGCTCTGGGAGATTACATTTTACATTTTTATACATTTAGTGGAACACTCCCTCTGACCTGTAGCATTAAATGCTACTGGCTTGAGGTACTCCTCTTTTAATTAACCCTGCTTCGCATATGCTTTGCGGGTAATTATTATTACATAGTCGCGGTCGTAGCCGCGACTATGTAATCATACCGACAATTCTATTTTTTACATTAATTATATTTTTGTTGAGTAAAGTATCCAGAATCGAACCCGGACGGGTTGAAAAATCCCCAGGAGTTTTTCAGGAGTTTTTCAGGTGTTCCCATCCGGATATGTCGGGCCTCGTTCCTCGCTGTTTGCCCGCCCTATTGTGGGCCTGGCCGAACCCGTAATGAACTTGCTAATGGAGGTCCTCTTAGTACCCACAGGGCGGAAATAGTTGTAAAAAAAAATCAATTTTTAGTCAGTGGGAAAAAAATTGTAAAATTATCAATAAGTTAATTCATTTTAACAAAAATTAAGCAAAATATGACAAACTATATTCCCGAATAAGTGGATTTTATTAATTTTCGATTTATTTATTTATATTTTTAATAATAAAATGCTACTGAAAGAGATTTTTCTTTATTTGCATTTTCTATATCACAACAATTTATAAAGTTATTATTAGAAATCAAACTTTATACAATTTTATTTATTGATTAATATTTGTAATTATATAAAGTTAATAATACAAAAATTTATAAGTACTATGCTTAATATTGATATAAAATCATTAAACAGTTTATATGGTCTTCAAGAAATCACAAAATGATTCTCTCCATTTTTCCCCGACCGTACGTCCAGGACCTAATGTTAGATATTTTTTATCGGGTATTTTATATGAAGGCCAATTTACTTCTATTTTTTGCGGTGAATTTACATTCCTGATGAAAAAAAAAGTTATACAATGAATGAAAATTCCTTTAAGTGATATATTCTACAATATTTTGATAATTAACTATTATTCTCATTTTAAATACAGAGATGTTCGTAAGTTCTGCACCTACTGAATCAGAGTAGTTATGATGACCGGATGGCAGAGCGGTCAAGGTGAAAACCTACCGCTCTGGGTGATCCGGGATCAAATCCGGACGGGTCGACAAACCCCAGGAATTTTTCCGGTGGTGGTCCATCCGGATATGTCGACCCCGTTCTCTATCACTCCCTATTGTAAGCCTGGCCAAACCCATAATGGGCTTGCGAAAAGAGGCCCTCTTAGTGCCCACAGGGCGGAAAGTTCAAAATAATAATTATATTTTTAAATTCTTGATTTTTTTATAAAATTATTTCGCGGTTGTCTCTTTTATATTTTACTACTGGTATCCTGCGGGTACTAAGCTCTCTCTTCATACATATAATAGGTTTGGCCAGGCCTGCAATGCAGTAGCTGCCTAACATATCTATATGAGTCAAACTACCAATATTTTCCGAGATTTTTATCTTAACTCGAAATCAGGTGACAAAGAAAGCCAGGCCTTTACCGCTTCTGCTATTCGGTCATCCCAGAATTTGGTTATTACAGGTCACCAATAATAGAGCAAAAAGTATTGTATAATACTTACCCTGTTTTAGCAAAATTACTCCAATATTTTATCATTGCAAGACTCAAATCTTTTTCTTCATCTGTGTAATTTTCATTCAAAAAAGGCTGTCCAAAAACATAAGGAATTTCATCGCCGTGCATGACTCCCATCCATTTTGGCCAAGGATTTTTAGATGATCTATGTGTGAAGAGATACATATATAAATTGGATAAATTAGCGTTTGCAAAGCCATTCATTAACTCATTTACTGGACAGGTAAAGTATAAATCTCCGACTAATTTATCTAACGCGTCCACATAAGTATTAGATTCATTCTTGTATTTAAATTCAAGTATTTCGGTAATGTTATCAAAACTGTGACGAATTTTAGGTAAAAGGCTAAGAAATTGTTCTTTTGAAAGCGTAACTTCATCTTTCATCGGCAATAATTCACCAAATGAATAAATTAGGAAATAAGAGCCTTCTTCTGCGTTAATTCCAGCAAGTATTGGTCCTTCCTTAAAATCACCACTTGATATATATTCTAACGGAGTTTTCTCTAAAAAATCTCCATCAATTACAGGAACGAATGCAAATTCTACTAGTTCTTGGACATCAAGAACCACTTCAAGAATCTGTGAAGCAGTTTTATTTCGTAAACACTGTACCAATTCTGTAAGTTTGTTTTTGTTTCTATGACATTTCAAAGATGATGCAAATTTAAATCCGATATCTTTCATTCTAACGGGACTTGCAACAGCCCATGATGATGATGCTGACCCGCTTTGTAAAATAGCATTTTGAAACAGATGTCGGCTATGACAAGACAGTTGAAGTAAATTGACAGCCACAGCTCCTGCACTTTCACCAAATAAGGTGATTCTGTTAGGATCACCACCAAAACTTTTTATATTATTACGAATCCATTTTAATGATTCAATCATGTCGAACATTCCAGCATTTCCCGGAGCATCAGAAGTTCCAAAATATAAAAATCCAAATGGGCCAACTCGATAATTAAAAGATATTATAATAATATCTCCCTCTGCAGCTAAAATTTCACCATTGTATACATCCAATGTGGATGTTCCTGAATAAAATCCGCCTCCATAAATCCATACTAAAACTGCCGAGGAAGTTGGATAAGGATGTGGTATCCAGATGTTAAGTTTCAAGCAATCTTCATTCATGTCTGTATTAGCATTCCACATATCCGATCCTTCAAATTTACCGAATACCGTATCCAAAGTTTGCCAACAAGAATGTGGTTTTACATCAGCTTTCAATGTACCGTTCCACGGAGAAATTGGTACAGGATAACGAAATCTCAGATTTCCGATAGGAGGCTGTGCATATGGAATACCATAGAAAACATCTATTTTCTTTCCCTGGGGGGTAGAAATTGTCTTTCCTTCGATTTTACCTAATGCAGTTTCGATTACTCGTTGTGCTAATACTTTATGAATAACAAACAGTAAAAATAACATTTTTGGTGGTAGAAACCACATATTGCACATTTGAATGAAGTTTAATTCTTTTAGTGGTGAATCAGTGCTGTAAAAAATACAATAATAAATTTAATTAATCAGAATAAATTTATCAATAAATCATAAAAATTAAATTACATACACGCACATATAAATATACTATTACTAGCTGTTACCAGTGACTTTGCCCGCGCGGATTTTGCAAGCAAACCCCATTTATATTCAGTATTTCAACAACCATAGTAATTGTTATATAACACCTACCGCTGAGAATGATGAAAATTGCCGAGAATCAAACGAACTATTTTCAATTTGATCAATATTCTGGAACGTTTACAATCGTTCTATAATCGAACCAATGTGCAATAACAAATTCGAATTTAAAACGGTTCGAACATTTTTAAAATCGATATAGATAAAAATACTTATAACAATGTCTGAAATGTTATTAATTTAATACACCTAAGTACTCGATGAAGACTAAATGCTCTCCCTCTCCCGCCCGCGGGGGAATTTCGAAAAATCCCTTCTTAGTGTGCATTGCCATGGCGTACCCTACTAAAACGCAGATAAAAACAGAAAATCGCATCTAAAATAGTACAGTAGAAGCCATTCTTCCGGTTAAGACAATGCTCTACCTCTCCCCCCGCGGGGGAATTTCGAAAAATCCCTTCTTAGTGTGCGTTTTAATGACGTACCCTAACTGTGTACCAAATTTCACCTCTTTAGGTTCAGCGGTTTGCTCTGGGCGATGATAAATCAATCAGTAACTCAGTCAGGACAAGTAATTTTATATATTTAGATTAATATATATTTTTAACTATTTCCTCCCTATGGGCACTAAAAAGCCTTTTTTAGAAAGTCCATTAAGTGTTCAGTCAGGCTTACAATGGAGCGGCCCAGTGGTTAGAGATGGGATACAACATAACCTAACGGACAACCTACAAAAAATTCTTGGGGTTTTTTCGACATGTCCGAACTTGGTCTCGGGTTCTTCAGAGTGGTAGGCTGCCATCTTAACTAATGTTCAACAGCGTTTACGTTCTTATTAGCGGTTAAATAGAAGATCGAAGAAGTAAATGCCTGGAAGTAATAGTTTGCTAAGTATCCTTACTTCTTTTCGGCGAATCTCAAAACGGTTTGTCGTTTTCTACTATCAAGATCGACAGAAGAGTATCTGACTCCCCTAGACAAAGAAATTTTGGCACCCCCTACACATTGTCTATATATGTATGTATATTATCATACACAAAAACCCATATATATATGGGCGCCCGCAGAAAATTTTTTAGGGGCAAAGCTGAGGGACAAACAATTACATTAATAAATTTTTATTTAATTATTTTTGGGGTTTATTTCACAAGTAGGTTATAGAAAACAGTATTGCATCAAAGCATCTCGTGATCGAGGGTGTAAGGTTACATAGCTCAATCCCTTTTACGATTATAATTTGTAGAATTTTTTGCTTGATCCGAAATGAGGACAAGTGCCCTGTTTGTCCTCTCTGAGGATGCTCATGCATGCAGATATTTACAATAATAACATCATTATAAACATTTAAAATTTTTTTATTAATTAGCACTAATTAACGATATAACTTTTTTTTGTTTATGACTAAGGCTAGGGACCTCGTATCTTGGTGGCTCAAGTGCCGGTATTCCATTGTAATACCGGCTCTCGTGAGTGATAAAAAGAATGTGTAATGCTATGACATTGTGTAATACAGTGTATTTTGGCTTTGATTTCAAAACAAAAATTAATCTGGTGTAATTTGCCATATTTGTAAACTTTGTGAAAAGTTTTCATTAACTTAAATTTTAAATCTTGATAAGTTGTTCTTATTTTCGCTTAAAGAGTTTATTATATTGTTTTCAAATAAAATTTTGTAAATTTTAATATTATCATCCAATAAAATAATTTTAAATAAGCAATAGCTATCAATTAGTGAAGAATTATATGTACTGTACAATACGTAATAAACCGAACTCCCGATTATCCTTGCTAATTAGCGCATGGGTATGCACGGAAAACCGTAATACACGGATAATCCAATTAAATTATAAAAAAAGTATTTAGAAGTGTTAAATGAACTACAGTACATGAACAGTACATGTAGAGTTCAACTGCGTTAAAATGAAATTTAAATTTTATATTTTTATGTATAATTCTTACATTTTTTTCTAAATTAGCCTATTGTATTTTAGTTTTAGGACAAGTAGGATAATTTCTTCAAATCTGCTTGTTTATAGCACTAACTTTGCCTACTGCAAAGTAGCATTTTGGGTTAACATTTCACCTCATTTCCATCTCTTAGAATTGACGGTTGAGGGAGGTGGATGTTGTTTAAGATACTTTGCCACTTTACAATAATGCTAATATTTTGACGATGCACGGGTAACCGGAAATTCGGTGTATTTAGTAAACCTTTCAAATAATTGAGTTACAGGGTTGTCTCTTTTCCAAATTTTCCATTTTATGATATGCATTCCATGAAATAATAGGTTCGTGAACGGGAATGAAATGGGAGGCGATCTTTTATTAATACATACTGATATTATTTTTATCTTGATACGGAAAACCAGAAAACCTGCTAAAATCAACGGAGGATATTAACATGTTTTCATGATTTTGTAGATAGAATTATTCAGTTATTCGATATCTATTAATCTTTCAAAAATTTATTTCATAAGCAAGAAAAACTTAAATACACTAAACTCTTAAGTTTTATACATTTATTATTTTTATTTTTAACTTTTTTTTTGCCCTACAAGCACTAAGAGGTAGAACCAACCATGAGAATAATTCATTGTTGATTCGGCCAGACTCAATTGGGCAGCGGGATGGTGGAAGAGGAGGCTCAATATATCCGGGACAGACCACCCATGAAAAATTTCTTGGGAGATGTTCTCCAGATTTATAGTACGAATCATAATGTACAGGGTAATCACGATTAAATAGTAAGTGTTCGAAGCTCTCTGTAGAAAGAATTACTCGGTAATTCTCAGTTAAGTTTGGTACATATATTGTCCTGAGTATGCGGTTTCGATTATCGAGGAAAAAATTTACTTTAAAATTTAGCATCTAGGGAAGATTTTGGCGCTGCTGTCTCCCTTAATATATATACTATGTATGTTTTTTAATGAATTTCGGGAGTTAAGAAACAAAGTACGATAATTTTATTTTAATTACAAATGTGGATTGCAGTTTCGTTGATTTAACAAATAACATACTATCAGGCAAAGTAAGCACTGTAACTGTTACTTTCAGCTGTCGAAGAATTGCGAAGAACTTTACTAAAATTCTTTTATATCCAAAGTTCATTAGAAAAGTATCTAATATGCACATTAAGCAGACATTAAGGGCGATAGTAGAGGCTGAATTTTGTTAGTAAAATTGTTCTCCGAATATCGAAACCAAATACTCAGAACAATTTGAGATTTGTCCAACAGTTCTTTCTACCGAGAAGCCTGAACACCTACAGTTTAATTATAATCACTCTGTATAACATGATTCTTAAGTTATAAAAAATAAAATAGATTTAAATTATATCTTAATTCTGATACGATATATTTTTTAAGAAATGTTACAGAAGCTTTTTCTATTATAAGAATGGATTATTAGTTTTAACTTGTCTGAACATTTATCCTGTGTAGTTTTAAACAAAATATTTACGAATTAATCAAAACTATATGATTGTTTATATATTCCTTATTTTATAGCAGTTATATTAGTTGTGTAAAAATATTAATGGTATTTCAATAAGCAAAAACTTGAAAATAATTCTATACAGTAGCCTACTATATAAACAGACTACATAATCGCCATTATTATTGTTCTCTACAGTTCAATAAATGAACCATTTACATTCTTTATGTACTGTACCTGATCACTATTAATTAGGTAATTTGAGTTCTAAACTTTACACATTTAACATTAGTTAAATAATATATTTATACATTCATTTATTGTAGGAAATGTAATGTTTAACAATTATATAATTGATGAACTTTATAATACAGTTCTATAAAAAATTTAATAGTAATTGTAAATGACGAGATATTTGAATTGTTTACACAAAACTACAGCGTATTATTACTGTATAACCGGCTTTAATTTTGTTTTTTATGACAAAATCTCGTGCGTAAAATTCGGCCAACCTAAACGAAAATTTGGGAAATAATTTCTGACGACAATTACTCACGAAAAAGACGATACAAAAAGTTTATATCCGGATCTTTGAAACAAAAAGAAAATTTTGTAACGCAATATCATCGATAGCTTTAGTAGTTTTTTTGCATAACATATAAGACACACTGTACATTAATTAATTACTGAATCTAATTAGAAAATAGTGTGACTCTGAAGAGTAGGCTACTCGACATACGAGAATTCGACACAACTATACGTTTTCTTTTATAAACGAAACAAGCCTTTTGTAATTTAAAAGTTCACTAAGCTGCGCAATTGCGAATCTTACATTACAGATGTCTATCTATAAATACAATTTTATTAATTAAAAATTAAATTCGATTCCTTCACTGATCCCTGCTGCAAGTCTTACAATCTTCTCTCATTTTGTATTTGTTTCTTTTAAATCAGTAAATAAACCAATTAACAATTAATTTTATTTCATTTAGAATAATTGGTTTATAGATAAATATATGTTTTGTAGTAATTTAATATTATTATAGAAGACATTTTATAAGACTGAATAGACAATATTTAAAATGGTTGTTTATAGATAGTGACGTAACAATTGATCCAAACTAGCAAAGATCAAAGATCCGGCTACAGAATACAGGTTAAAGTGCTTTTCCTTGTTTAGTAAATTACGATAATTTTTTTACACTGTTTAATAATCTTTGAATTTTAGTAGAATTACAGTTATTATTTTTTTTATCGATAACTAAATTCCTTATATTAATTTCAAATAAATAATTATCTAGATTTTAATTGATTGCCTTTTAGTCCACTATTGATAATTTACTTTTTTTAATAATCTTTGAATTTTAGTAGAATTACAGTTATTATTTTTTTTATCGATAACTAAATTCCTTATATAAATTTCAAATAAATAATTATCTATCTCTATGTAAATTATAGATATAGTGAAGAATTATCTAATTAACTTTTAATCTACAATAGTCTGCAGTGATAAAATACTCTAATGGAGTTAGACATCTTTCTACATAAATGCTTAAGACGGTTTATTTAATGTTATGGCAAAAATTTTTATAACAAACTTTTGTAAATATTTGTATAATGTCTCTTTAGCTTCGAAGTTTTTTTTTTTCTAAAAGTTAATTAAATTGTTCCATTAAAAGAAGAAGGAAATTGGAATAAATCTGAAATGATTGCTCCGTGTTGATGTTTCTTTGAATCCCTATAGGATGAGATTCTGCCAATAGAGAACATGGAATTCTTCATCGTATATGAGAACCAATAGGCTTTCGGAGGATTTAAGAGAAGTGACAATGCAGAAATATTGCTCAAAACTAGTTTCTCTCTCTAGGGAATTGTTAGTATTGATTCCTATATCATCCAAAATAATTACTGATACCTGTAAAGAACAAAATAATCTAAATTGGCTTGCTAAAAAGTTAAATTTCGATCGCTCTTTATTTCTGTTATAAAATCTCTATTTTGGTAGAAAAATAACGTTAAATTTGTAGTAAAAAGTAGCAGATAATTAACAAATAATTAACTCTGTTNTAAAAATAATGCCAAATGTTTAAAATTAAACTTAACTAATTGATTCCCCATTTAAAAACTACTGCATTAAATAAAAAGTTTTAAAATAATTTCAATCATTTTTAATTCTTTCCATCCTGTGGGTACTAAAAGGGTTTTTTTTACATTTAGTTCAGTCTTAATTTTCTAAAACTTCATTCATTTTTGGTTAGTTAAATTGTGGTTTATCAAAACTTTCTAATCTTATTAAATTTAAAAATAATGCCAAATGTTTAAAATTAAACTTAACTAATTGATTCCCCATTTAAAAACTACTGCATTAAATAAAAAGTTTTAAAATAATTTCAATCATTTTTAATTCTTTCCATCCTGTGGGTACTAAAAGGGTTTTTTTTACAGGCTCTGCCGTTCATCCAAGCCCATAATGGAAGAAACCGGGTGATGAAGGATGGCGCCCGACATATCCACCATGAAAAATTCCTAGGATTCTCTGTCCAGATCGATCCCAGATCCTCTAAAGCTGTAGGCTAATGCTATACCGCCACGACTAGTCGTATATTTAAATTAATATTATAATAATATTTTCCATTCTTCTGACTTTANTGACAGCCACAGCTCCTGCACTTTCACCAAATAAGGTGATTCTGTTAGGATCACCACCAAAACTTTTTATATTATTACGAATCCATTTTAATGATTCAATCATGTCGAACATTCCAGCATTTCCCGGAGCATCAGAAGTTCCAAAATATAAAAATCCAAATGGGCCAACTCGATAATTAAAAGATATTATAATAATATTTTCCATTCTTCTGACTTTAAAAAAATCAAGTTTTGTAACAATATCACACGATTTTTATAATTTAAGAATCGTAAATTCTCTGCGCGGGTCAAATATAAGATACTAATTTAATCTATTCTCCACTCTGTTCTAGAGACTTATAAATACTTTAAATATTTCGAACAACTTATAAAAAACATCTACATAATTATTTAATAAAAATAATTCCTATCAAAGAAATAATACTTCATACAAACCTGGGAAGACAGGAACACTAAATTGAACGAACTAACTGCTGTCTGATGATCTTATTGGTCAGTTATTACTTTAAATTTCACAAAATGAGATAAAGTTTCAATATTCATGTTTAAAAATGTAAACATAATCTTTCGCTTCGGCTTACAATACTGTAATTTTATTCTTTTATCATACTTTAAAAATCAAAAATTAATTCTTGTATCCTTTTACAATTCTCAAATATAATTTGATATATAAAAATACTTTCTGTATAATTTAAATTAATTTTTTAAAGTAACTAATTAAACTCATTAATAAAATGTTTTATAAATGAGATGGTTTGATTATTGATGTCAGTGAAATATATTTTATTTAGCAGTTTCATCTTCTAGCTAAATATATGATATAAATTCCCTGAAAAATTTCAATACAACCACAAAATAAAATTAGATATGACTTATGGCCCTCACTTTGGAATTCTTTGCTGGTAAGTTCCTCTTCAGATTTTCAAAAATCATTAAACACTGGTAGTCGGTCGTGAGTTTGGGCATGGATAACGGGCTGACCACGTGGAGTTTTCCGGGTTTTCTTCACGTTTGTAACATCTAAATAGGGACCAACTTCACATAAAAATCTCCCCGGGATGCATCCCCTCGGCAGATTGTTCAAGTGTCACGTTGAAGTAACCAAATAATCCAAACTAATTCTAATAATTTCTTTATAAACGCAATATTTACGAGAACACACTTTCCACGTAGTATATACAATTTGATGACTTTATTATCACATAAAAGCAATTATTCTTGCATTTTTACAAGATTTTATTTTATTTAAACAAGTCGTATGAAGTCTTTCGAACGTTAAGGTTAGCAATTTCGATCACAAGCGGCCATCACAACCTATCCAATACGAATTACTTTTGAAATATTAATAGTAGATCAGTATTAATTAATAGTCGTTGACCGTCCTCTCTTCCGGGAAGAAGTCAACGACTACTTTTGATCGAATTAACTTCGAGTCTTTTCTGTAACAGTTCCATCTTTCTATCGTACCAGCGGTATGGTGATATTCGAATAGGAAAATTACATAATATAAGGTTACCGGCCAGCACAAAATATGTTTTAGATGGTTTTCCAGGATGGCGAATTTAAATATTGTTTTTTTTTTTTTTTTGTTTAGAGATCAGTTGGGCTTCTGCTACTGATTCGGTACTTTGATTTCTAGCTTGAATTTCAGCCCCTCAAAAATGTCCATGTAATAATCGACCCCATAAATTTGACCTGAAGAAATGGTCTAAAAAATTCGACTTTGACACGAGTATATACGGTATACGGTATATATAAATCAAATGCTATAATATATTATATTATAGCATTTGATTTTACGTTACTTACGTAAGGGTTTATCACACCAAGTGACCAATCTAACACATTTTTAAAATTCTTTCTTCCTCTATTTAAAGAATTTTTAAAATGTGTTAGATTGATCACTCGGTGTGATAAACCTTTACGTAAGAATAACCTTTGTAGTTATATAAATCAAATACTGTAATATAATATAATAGAAGAATTAGAATAACGAAATAATCTAATAATATTAATGTTTGTTTTATTTCTTGCCCTAGAAACGCTGGGCTTATCTGCTATTATATTTAATATTTTACTTTTTTCCTCTCAATATTGCATCTAATAAGAGTGTTAAGCTTTATAATCAATATTGTCTCAAATGGTAGTGGTCAATTCGACGAACGTACTTTTTTGAAATAATGTGCTATCAATATAATTGTTTTTAAATATTAGCCACTTCAAATTTATTAACATTTATTTGATCGCCATTTAAATAAACATGAATATCAAATGAATAATTTTTCGACTCAAATTAATAAAAGTCAAACTAAAAATTTTGTTGTTAATTGTTTTGCAAAAATTCTTGCAGAAATCGAAATTTTCTTTTTTCATATCTTTAATTGTGTGTTTTGAACACTAAAGGGACATTTTTTTTTCCTTACCCATGGTGGTTCGGCCAGACCCATAATAGGAGCTAGGAAATGGAATCAAGACAATTAGTGTAAAAATTGGTCGTTTGTCTCTGAGACAGAACTTTTTATTTATAAGTGAAACAAAATCTTATTTAAAATCTTTTTGAAAACTTAGGCAAAACACAGACTATATTTTCGTACTACCTTAAAATTTGTATCGATTAATCCGCTCTCATCTTTCAGTTCTTCTTCAGTTTACTATTTATTTTACCACTACTTTATCCTCTTGGAATTTCTCTATGAGACATCTTTTGCATTTATCTGATAATTCGTAATAATTAAATTGTACGTTATAGTTTGTTAAAAGCTCTTGTAGCATAATTTCTTAATTTTTCTTATTGTATCATCCGTTCTAAACCAGAGCCAACTGTATACAGTCGACCCCCCTATAAGATCATTGATTTTTCCGTTTTATCTGAATTACATGTTGTACGAGTCACTTAGATTTTACAAATACGTGTGCCGGACTGTGAATGGCTCACATATTTGTAAAATCTAAGTGACTCGTACAACATGTAATTCAGATAGAACGGAAAAATCAATGATCTTATAGAGGGGTCGACTGTATTACAATATTACACAATAAGATATATTGTGATATAATCAAATAGGGATATATTCTGATTATACACTATAACCTGTTCAAAACAGAACCTTAACTAAGTGGGAAGAATTCTTTGGAATGTTAAAATATGTTAAAAACCTGTTCAAGACGGAAACCTATCAAACCGAAAAAATATTCGATACCGGGCAAGTCCGGTTTACACAGGTTTTTCTGTATATACAGCATATATATTACTTGTAGATACAGTCACACACAGCTATTTCATTACCATTAAAACACGCGTTTCACTTGATACAGAAGTATCCAAACTTTACAACATTTTCTTTGATTATTAAAAAAAAACGTATTATTATAATAAAAAATAATGAAAAGGATCATACAAGTAAAAGTTTTATTCTTTCATAAATTTTTATATTTTTCGTATAAACTTTACATTTTACTTTTCATATAATTAATCAATAATACTAATTCCACAAATGTCGAAAAAATTCGATTACTTATGTTAAATGTTTACGGAACAACTTGGTTATTTCTATTTTGGCATTTGTTTATCAGTGGTTCCAACATCCATACAAATGCAGAAATGAATAACAAGGAAGCAAGTAAGTAGAAAAGATAATCGTATCGATTTATTTCTTCAAAATACGCTGAAACATAATTTTAAACGTCAATTTTTAATGTTTTGATATTTTAATTTTAAAAATGATCTAATATATAAATTAAAACACTTACCTATTATAGGTACTTGAAGAAATAAAACAAATCCAATAATAAAATTCGTAAATCCTATTGCAACAGGTAACTTGGTTAAGTCTACGTATTCCGTGAGGAGGATATGCTGTTCTACTCGAAGACATCCAAAGCCAATTCCAATGGCACAAAATATTATCAAGAATCCTACATATTCCCATAAATATGGAAGTGAACAGGTTAAACCTCCCAACCAGAAGAAACATATTATAACGAATTTAACTTTACTGATAATTCCAAGATCTAGAATCCAGCCGACGGCAAGTCGTGCAATAAGATCAGTAATAGCATTTGCAGGTATAAAGAAAATTGCATTAAATTTATTTATTCCTGTTTTTACTGTAAAATCTAGTATAATGGTCAACAATATAGACATATATAAGTGATAGATAGAAAATGTAAATGATATCATTAAAAATAATGGATTTTTAAAAAAATCCCAACTTATTTTTATAACTTTGAATTTATCGTTCGTATCCGATTCATTTTTGAGCGAATTTTCTGTGTCTGTAGCCATTTTTGGTTCATAATAAAGACAGGCAGCTGGCAAACACTGAAGTATAATTCCTCCGAAAATCAGAAAACTGCCTTTGATACCGTAGTTTTCGATTAGCACAGAAGATAATGGAGCAAGCACGAATGATCCAATAGACGAACCACAAGTTGCTATACCCATTGCTCTAGTTTTGTACCGATTAAAGTACATACCGATGATGACTGGATTAAAAGAATAAAATATGCCAATTCCCATACCTATAAAACACTACAATATAAATGAATTCTTAAAATTGAATGAAATTTTTCTTGACTTACCATTTATAACACCTAAAGCGAAGAGAATAACGAGAAAATTTGTAGAAAAGTAGCATACTATGCTTCCTGTTGCTGCAAGAATACTTCCAATGATTGCTATTTTCCTGATCGAAACGTAATACATCAGTGGAGAAAACATTAGACCTATATAATGTATCAAAATTTAAATAATTAAATGCGATCGCGAAGTGTGATTTATGCTTTTAATTAACAAAACAGCGTATTTGATATTGAGCTTCGTACACATTTATTTTCATACATTTTTTTTTGTTTTTTCCAGACCTTCCCTTCATTTATTGTGCTCAATGATAATTTATCTTCTATGATAATGAATAATAGGCTTAATTCATTATCAATTTGTACTTTTTTTTTAACTCTTTCCGCCCTGTGGGCACTAAGAGGGTCTCATTTTTTGCAAGCCCATTATGGGTTCATCCGCCCTGTGGGCACTAAGAGGGCCTCATTTTTTGCAAGCCCATTATGGGTTCAGCCAGGTCCACAATGGGGCTGCCGGGTGGTGAGGGACCGACATATCCGAACGGACCACCCCCCGAAAAATTCCTGGGGATTTTTCGACCCGTTCGGATTCGAACCCGGGTCCCCCAGAGCGGTAGGCTGCCACCTTGACCGCTCGGCCATCCGGCCGCTATCAATATGTACTAATAATAACGATACTTCTTCGAAATTTAATGAAATAATTATATTGTATGTATTTATACAATCTCGTGAATGTAAATAAAGTATTATAATATATGAACTTTATATAAAAACATAAATTTCATTCAATTTTTTATAATCATGACATTAATAAGTTACTATCACATTTTTGCGTTATTGATACTTAATAATACAATAATAATATTAATAATCATAATATATATATATATTAATAATCATNATGAATTCCATGTTGTACGAGTCACTTAGATTTTACAAATATGTAAGCCGTTCACAGCCCGGCACACGTATTTGTAAAATCTAAGTGACTCGTACAACATGGAATTCATATAAAACGGAATTATCAACAGTGTTATAGGAAGTCGACTGTACATATTTCGATATTTATTATATGAATAATAATAACTTTTCTTTTTGCTACTCAGCACCACGTGGAGAATTGTTTTCGAGTTCTCAGTGTTGCAATAGTAATATGATAGTATCCATAGCTGTCCACTATATCCGACTATATCCGCAGCAATAGGAAAGGTAAAACTTGATGAGGATTTTACTTATTAGCAATTGCAATGTTTCTTTTTCATATAAAACTCGTCCCTACCTTTAAAATTAAGCTTTTTGCCATTTTATAATTATTAATAATATAAAAAGTAGTTTATAATAAAATCTTCTAATAGATAGCGCAATACACAACTTTATTTATTGTGATTAATAATATAAAACTTTTTTTCAATTAAAATCTCGTAACAGTTGGGAATGTTACGCAACTCGTTGCTGGATTATTTAAATTAATTCTACCCGCTGGACTTGCAACTTTAATTAAAGCCCAGCACAAACTAAGCGATATTGAAGCAAACTGATTGAAGTGACGTCGAACGAAATTCATTTGAACATTGCAGGGTCGACCATTGATCGCCCGGTCATCGACTCGACTTCATTATATGTCATACTCTTGTGTTTTACTCTCCGCCCTGTGGATACTAAAAGAGCCTCTTTTAGCAAACCCATTATAAGTTCGTCCACAATAGGGCGAACAAGAGGTGAGGAACGGGGCCCGACATATCCGGATGGATCAACACCTGAAAAATTCCTGGGGCTTTTTTGACCCGGGTCCCCAGAGCGATAGGTTTTCACCTTGACCGCTTGGCCATCCGGCTTACGTCATACTCTTCGATGGAAAATAGGCGGTCGAAGGGATCGTCTACTTTCCGTCAAAGAGTATGACGTTGACGAATATGACTGGTATCCAAGAAGTTGGATTTTTTGGAAGACAATCTGCGACACTCGTGCGCATTTGAAAGTTTGCAAGAAAGGAACATGCACCGTAGGCCACAAAGAAGTCTTGCAACTGTTTGTGCTGTGAACTTTGTTTTATTTCAGTAATGGCAAGTTTATTTTTATAATAAATTGTTTTATTGATTTTATTGAAATTATCAAAGTTATGTACTGTACTGTACAGTACTGTAGGCAACATATCACGGCGGCAAATTTATTCTCTATCAGGTCCCCGTTTTTGTTTTTGTTTATTTATTAAATTTCTGCCAAATAGACAAGAAATAAAAGCAGCCAAAGATAACATCAACAAATAGTTATCGCTGATGGTCACCATTTTACAAACTACTTAGTGACAGTTCATAGAAGGATAAACGAAATGTTCATCGGTTCTTTATAACTATGACACGAGTGACAAGGGGCAAGATCGTCGAAAAACAGTCTCGTGATTATAAAAATCACCTGTGAAGTCTCATCAAAAGCAATCATATTGATTAGCCTGTGGCTGGCTTACAGCTCTCTCTCCTATTGTATGCTTTCAACCCAGCGAAAATAAGACTCGATATATCACTTCTTGTGGCTCAAGCACCATTTTCATCGCGCAATTTAACAATTCCAATAATACCTTTAACATGGCTAAAAGTGTTGAACACGATAACTAATTACATTTGTATTAGTAACAATATTTTAAAAATTAGATTTACAAATGGCATGATTAGATCCAGTAAAATCCTCAAAGAAAAAAATTGAAAATTAAATTTATTATAACTTATTTACACGATGATACTATGTTAATTAATATCATCAATGATTCGATGCATGTCCAATATACCTGCTTATATTAAACAAGTTAATGTATGTGAAATATAATATTACACTCGTTTTTTTACCTGATAAATGAATGAACGTGGACATTAAACTGTAAGGCCAAGCAGCTTCTTCGCTAGTAAATCCCAAATTCCTCTTGAAAGCTTCATAAAATACACTTCTGGACTTTGAGAATCCCATTGTAGTAAAACTAGATATAAAACATGCAAAAACAATTACCCATGCCCAACCTTTATCTCGCGCATCATTGTCAACTTTAGTAGTTTCCATTATTAAAACTGAACCGATATCAGATCTTCTCCGCTAGCTTATTTAAATAATAATGCTTTTTATAATTACTGTATTTTAACATTTATAAATATTTTTGAGATTATTCCTTAAAAAATGAATTTTACACGAGTAATCCATTTTCCTGAAGTAATATCAATTAATAATAGTATTAATATCGTATGTTATCATCAATCGCAGTTGGAAAGAATAAGATTGCCAAATCAACAGAATAATGCACGTTTCCAAAGATAGATTATACTGTTTCTATTTATAAAGTACTTATCGTATTTGCTATATTTATGAGAATGATTTGTTTCTTTTTTCTTTTATGATGAAATTAAATGATTCCTAAAACCAATCTACTTCCTCCAAAATTAATTTTTGAAAATAAAATTTTGCACAATTTTGTATAATATTTTGATACATCACCCAATCCACAGAACAAAAACGTGTAAGGTTTCAAAATACTTCACCAAATTTAGTTTTTCTCTGTGAGCAATATTCCAATATTAAAACTTCAATCACTAATCGCTGGTCTCAGCTAGAGAGTTCATATTTAAATTTAGATGTTACAAAAACAACGCAACACATTAAACTGATTTTGTTTTACGTGACCTCGAAATCTCTGTTGGTTATACAACATAAAGGACTTTTAAAATGATTTACGTGATCAACAAAAAAGGTCTGGTTGTCCATACATTACTTCCTATGTAACTACATTAACAAAATTAATATAGCCTATCTTTAATGCTTTTGGAATAAAAAAGGATACAAGGGATTTTTGACTCACCCTATATCAATACATATATATAGACTATATACATATCAATACATTTTCTTGCATTTTCCACAAATACAAAATTATTCAGTATTTTTTCCAGTTCATTAGATGCTGTCCTTAAATATTCAGATTTTAACAAAATAATTCCTTATCCAATCTACAGAACAGCCTAGAGTAGAGGTTGCTAACCTTTCTGACCTCACGGACCACTAAACTCATAATTTTGAATCCCACGGACTACTATCATGACTTTTTTAAACGATACAAACATCTATACAATAATCATAAGTTTCATTTTACTTTATTAATATGAAATCCATTTGTTTAATTATAACAAACTAGCAGATAAGACCGGCGTTGTTCGGGCAAAAAGTAACGATAGCGAAGATTAAGATTATTACATTATAACCAATCTTATCCGTTTTTACAAAATGCAGAAATTAGGTCCTCCTGTTTCCAGACTAATTAGAAAATTTTTAGATGGGTCTAAAAATATGTTCGCTTTCTCGCAAAAAACTGCATCTGCGCCTGTAATGCATCTTGCACATCGCTTTCTCTTAACACTTTCCCCCCGGAAGTGTTAACAATGGAAGTGTTAAGAGAAAGCGATGTGCAAGATTTACAAGCGCAGATGCAGTTTTTTGCGTTTGGGAATTTCGAAAAATTCCTTCTTAGTTTACATTCTCGTGATGTACCCTGTATACCAAATTTCAACCTTCAAATCCTAACCGTTTGGGCTCTGCGCTTATCATCATCATCAACCCATCTGGATTATACATAGATTAGTATGAAGTTTGTTGCTGCTTGTTTGAAATAAGTTTATGGATTCTTGGCTCTTTTTTACGAAGAACAATCATACAACATTATTTATTGATTTATTAACATTATTATTTATTGATAACAGTCATTTTGTGTTTGGTTTTAGATTCGAATAAAAACCCGAGTGAGAAAAAGCAAACCAAGCATTTTGCATTTCTTTCGTAATACTTCGCGTAATCTTGAGTTGATCAATGTCCAAATTTCTTCACGGACCACCGGTTGGCGGCCGCTGGCCTAAAAAGTAACGGAAGCTTTGGGCAAAATATATATTAGGGCTCCTACAGGTAACTAGATTATTACATTAAAATGAAGGAAGTAAAAGCACAATGTATAGGAAGTAAAAAAAAAAAAAAAACGTAAAGGCATCCTTACTTCGTTTGAGCCTAGGGAATTTTCACTTCTGAGTGTTCCTCTCAAACAAGGAAACACAGTCAGTAGTATAACTAGGAAGAGAAATTGCGCCCATTGCTTTTTTTACGCCAAAATTTTTAATAGGGGAGCGGATGGGACTCCTATCACATTTTGTCTTACTTGTAATTTGACAATTCGGATCTATTTTTGCTTTCTCGGCTCTGTTATATATAATGAAAATATCCAAATAGAGGCCAATTTTCTACAAAGTTCTCCCGAGAAGCAGTCTCCCTCGGCCGATTGCCCCATGCATTACGTTGTCCTATCCCATCAATCAAATTTCAATTTCTCAGCTGTTATGTATACATAACAAAGTATTGGAATCGTGTCAAATTTGACCCTCCGAGTTTCTTGCAAATCTACACGTTTTGAAACCTCTGAATGCAAAAAAGTCAAAAAAAAAAATCGTGGATATTTGTGCAGAATTGTATTTCTCACCACGATGCTCATCACGATACACACTTCTAAATCTTATCTACGCTCATTGTATGAATTAAGACTGAATTTGTCTTGTCGACAAAGTAGTGACGTCGCTCTATCGTCAGCGTTCGTCATGAGCTGAAATTAAATAGATTTTTACGTAAAGATTAAGAGTTATTTTCCGATCTTTAGCTTATCCTAGAATTTCGAAGAAAAATATGATCTGTATCCGGGATATAAATAATTATATTTGGAATACATTATAAAATAAATTATCGTGGAGGGGAAATGATATTAAATGACAACTTTAAGAAATGAAAAATGATTATGTTCTGCAAACTCCATGATAGGTAAATAATATTGCTGTGTAATATCCGGCCTACTGTATGCACATGGCAGATGGATGTTCTGTAGGCCATTAAAGCGATTCAGAACTTCCTTGTGTGCACGACTTATCGTCCACAATAGTAAGGAAATGCATCTCAAGGCTTTCACCCCCGCCCTGTGGGCACTAAGAGGGCCTCTTTTATCAACCCATTGTGGGTTCGGCCAAGACCACAATGGGGCAGCCGAGTGGTGAGGGACGGGGACTAGCATATCGGACGGACCCCCCCTGAATTACTTAACAATTTTTATTTCTATTAATATAAAAAAAATTTCAGCCTGTTATGTTTGAATTTAGTATATTTTATGTCGATTGGTTTGGTTTATTTATACATGGCAACGCGAGACATGGGCGATCTTTATATTTTGCCATTACCAGTTTGATCATATGATGAGAGGGGACAGACAAAGATAAAAGTTGGATCCGAATTAAAATCCTGAATGGCAGGTAGACTTTTCTTCCTGCATCGTAATTTTTTATATGTTTATGTTGAATGTTAAATTGTTTAGCATCTTTTGTACACTTCAGTATTTTTGTCTTTTTCTTTTTTCATGCTGAATTCTTCTTTTAAAAGATCATTCACTTTGTTTAGAGGATATTGCAGATTATTTTCTGCTGTGAGGGCTGTCATCTGCAAAGCAAATTGTACTGAAGAGCTTGCCATTCACTTTAAGACCGTATATCGAGTATATAAATTCCCCAATCATTCTACTGTACGTAGTTAGGCAGGAATGTGGTTTATTACCATTACTAACTCCTTTCGACATTTTTATTTCTGTTTTATTTGCTTCTAATTACTGTATTATTAAATCAAAATTTTTATAATGTAAACAAATACTGTATATTAATTTTTCTTCAATATCTGAATATTTAAAGGAGACATCTAATTTATATTTAAGAAAACGTTTCTACTACAGTATTATATTTACATGAAACAAATTTATTTTCTTTAATATTATTCAAATTAATAAAGCACACTTTCTTCATAAATTTATTTCAAATGAAAAACAAAATAAATTACAAATCATTCTGATTTAACCTAATCAGTATTGCAATAAAATTGAACATATATATAATATTAAATATCAATTATTTTAAGTATAAACTATTATCTACATGCTTATTATGAACAGTCATAATATTGATATTTAATAAGATCAGTAAATACAACATGAAAGCTATTATCACAGAAACTGTAGCTTACAATATGCTTAAATTTTTAAGCATATAAAACAATTAGACATCAATTTTTTTTTTAATCAGACAATGTTAAATTTCTTAAATTTATATTCAAAATACAAAATGACATATAATGTATATAGGCAAATATTGAATGTAGCAAATTAAAAATATTTTCGTTATTTTAATACTTTTCTTTTGTATAATTATATAAAGAAAATGCTCAAAAAAATTAATATTTTCTCATTAAATGGAACAATCCTAATTTAGGAAAATGATATGCATATCAGCAAATCAGCTGATTGAGTGACAGAGTTTTGGTTATTGTATATGAAAGTGTTTAGATTTTTACGATTTATCAAAAGTAATTTCTCATAAATATGTTTAAAATTTATCAATAATGTGGACATGAAACATTTTTTTCATTTGTTTTTTCTGTTTGCTAGATAAACTGTATCCTTACAAAGGAGTTTGTTTAATATAAATATTAATACATTAAGATTTTAAAAACAATTAGCTAAAATTATCAAATCACTTATCGCTGTCTTCAATACCTCCTTGTGTCATCAGATCAGCAATGTTCTTTTCGAGATCATCTATGCGATGACCCATATCATCTAGTATGAAATGTTAAAGAAATTAAGACACAGGCACATAAAATTAATTTATTGGTGGTAATTAGAAATAGTAAGAATATTAATTATCTCTCATAATTTTTATTAGTAAATATAGCCACTCAGAATTTATTTGCTACTTCAAGTTTTATACATCGTTACTAATTCTAAAATTAATGGAATAATAATTAATTTTACCACAGGATGAAGGTCTAACTGTCTATCTTTCATCCAAGTTAGTCACAATGATTAAAATCTAGCAAAAGAATAAACCAAAAAAATTAAGCTTTTACTTCTAGATATTTAGTGATAACATATCTACAACTGTGTGTTAAATTAAATTGTTGAAATATATAAATTTAGAATACACAATTTTTTCTAGTTTGATAAAATTGTGTATTCTATAATGGAATTAAAATTTGCTTTCAACTAATGCCAGAAGCAAAAATAAAATAAATAAAAATTTTACAAAAAAAATAAAGTAATTGTAAAGATTTTTGTAACATTCTTAATTATATTAGAATTTTAATAAACAAAAATGCTGTCTGAAAAGCATATTTGCATTTTAAAGAAAAAGTTCTAAAATGATAAAAATGCACTAATTTACAATTTCTGTAGGTCTGTTATGAACCAATGCATTTTTGTCACTTGGATCATTTTATGTATGTATATATATACTGCTGTGCAAAACTTAAGCAATGATTGTTTTTTTGCCATAACTCTGCAAGAAATCACTTGGGAGACATGATATTCAGAATATAGACATAGTATTTTGTACTTAAAAGATGAATAAAGCATACTAGCCAAAAATGAATAGAATACATATAGTATGGAATCAAAGCCACCTTCTTATTGTAGTCTTGCACTGCACATGCTGATTTGCACACATTTTGCATGCCCACACATCACCTGTGATGTTATCTTCATGCATACAAATCACCTTTCTACTGAATTGGATGTTCACTGTACTGTCAAAACAAGCCATTTTCTACAATTTTATGGCTGTTTGCTTAAAAATTATATATATATATATAAAGTGTATATATATATATATACACTTTTTTAAACGTGTGTTACTTTATAAGAATCTAATAAACACAAATTGTTAGATTTTAGTCTAATGTTTTCATTAAATTTCAATCTAATAGTTGTCTCCAAAACAAATGTTTTTAAAAACTTTTCATAAATTCAAGATTTTTCAGTTCATGTCTGTCCTAAGATGAAAAACTTCTCTAAGTTTGGAAGATTGGCATGATATCCAAAAGCACTTTCATTCTTGAAATTTAAAAAATTTTTGTTCTTGAAACAGAAAGTTGAATTGAATTTTATATCTGAGATATTTCCTTAAATAAGTAGGATAATTGTTACATAATATTAGATAACTTTTAATAACTTAAATATATAATAGTTTTAAACATATATAAATTTAAATAATTTAACTAGATTAATAAAAAGGATATTTCTAGCAAGAATTTGATCTGACATCACTTGAAATTTATCTTGCATCTGCTGCAACAAAGTTTGTACCTTATTAAAAAAAAATAAAATATAATATAAATATTTGATAATGAGTTTGGTTTTAATATAGAATTTTATGCTTTTGATATTAAATTTTACTTAATTCATTTTAATATGCATTATTTCTATTAAGTTATTTGAATTAATTGCTAATTCTTACAAAACTATCATAATTTTAGATTAAAAAACTATTGACAACTTCATACATATAATTGTGCATATTTGATGATAATCTTTAATACATTTTTGGCCAAAACTGCATTCATGCAACATTTGAAATTTTTTTACACTTCCTCAAATTAACCTTTGAAGAAATTTATACTTTTGTTATGCAAATATAAAGTTTTTAAAAAGTAATTCTAAAACAAAACAAATTTTGTCAAAATTAATACTTTTTAAATGGATTCATCTTAGTTGTTATACAAAATTATTCATAAGTTTGTGAAACATTTTAAAAAATCACTAAACTATGCATCATATAGTTGTAATTTACATACCAAAAGAACAAAAAAACTGTAATTTTTCTATAATTTCTTCTGCACAATCTCAATGGTCAAAATATATGAGCCATTTTTCTTTGCAGAAACCACTTTCACAAGGATAGCATACTGAGACATATTGGAAAACAGGCTAATGCCACAGCTTAATGAAAACTATGATGATTATATGACAAGTAGCCACAATACTGGATAGAATGCACAGGTCTCCATGATATGGCTTTTATACAATGGGAACCCTGGTCACCAAATCTAACCTCATGAAACTTTTTCTCCTGGGAATTCTTGGAAGATACTTCTCTATGCCCCATTCCCTACGAGTCTCACAGAACTTTTCAACCATATTGCCACAACTGAGAGATTTATTAACTGACTTGCTCATGTGTTCATGGAATAAAATGGAGTATTTTTGAAATGTCTGCCACTGTGTAAAGTCTGAGAATCTATAATAAAGGACAAAATAATCTTTATTTCTCTTACTAAGATGCAATATCTTATGCATTTTATGAGTGATGGATTTTTAAAATGTTTTGTAGACTTATGAATAACCCTGAATATCTGCATTTGATTTATATATCTGAAATTTTATTCTTTATTATGTATATTTAAAACATACAAAAATTAAAATATTAATGTTATTACAAGTAACATTTTTGGAGAAGAATTTGATATTACATGTAATATTGCATCAGTACATCTTTTGCTGATAAGGTCAGATGGCATTATAAAATTAATATCTTTATTTAATGTCTTATGGTTCTGACAAATCAGTGGAAACTAGTGTTGCAACGAATAGTATATTCGGCCTCAGGCCGAATACCGAATATTTGGCCAGGAGCATGGCTGAATAGCCGAATATTCGGCTGAACTATTCGGCTTAATTAACACACATACGAAAATTGGCATGTAAACTGCATTATGGCAAGGACCTGCTCTCCATTGGCCCACTGTCACTACGCTTTGCCAATCACGTTAATTCTTGACAGTTGTAGCGGACAGACAAGAGCATCATGGCAGTATGTGATAAATGATGATATCAAATGTGGATAACAATGAAATGACCTACACGTGTAAATAACGGAAAAAGAACAGAGAAGGACCATGAAGTGAAAATGTGAAAATAAATACGAAATTGAGTTGATAACATATGATATGATATGTTTAAAAGTGTTAGAAGGCCGAACCTTACGGCATAGCCTAACACTTTTAAACATATCATATCATATGTTATCAACTCAATTTCGTATTTATTTTAACATAATCAAACAAGTTGGTGCAGCTTATTGGCGTGAAATTCGCGGCCGTCAATGCTGTGACAATGCCAAAGGGCCTCCTCTATGCTTCGGCACCACAGGACAGAAGGGTCAACATCGTGTCGGCGAAGACTGCAATGACTAATTTATCAGGACTGACACCACCGTGTCTTCTGGGTAGACACAGAGACCACTATGTTTGCCTTTACGTGCGAGCAGTTGTGTCTGTGGGCGGTTGGACTTGGGATGGAGATCAATTGGTCCAAAGAAATGCACTTTACAATTTGATTATAGAAAATAATACCCGTTTATTGATTATATAAGCCTAAGCTAGTTACACATATGCTTTAAGAGAGAAAGAGTTTACAATTGTTCACGTGGTATTTACCTGAAGATCGCTATCCTGATTTGAGTCCTTTTTCAGTGGAGACATGTCCTTAGTGGGTACTTGGGCTCATAGGCTATCTGCGGTTAAGCTTTTGATCACTGGCTATTGGAGAAACATCACTGGCTATTGGAGAAACGCGAGGTGGTGAGGTTTATCTGAGTGTACACACACGACCAACCTTAGAGGACGGACGAACTCTTCCGTCGGGCGAACTCTTCTGTCGAGTCATCGGACCTTCTCCTTTATTTGGGGGTCCTCCCACTCGCAATTCTTGTCCTTTTTTGGTAAAATCGTTCTTCACGTCCAGTGACGATTTTCGCATTCGATTCCATGGGAAAGGATATATAATCATATCCGTAGTGATCCTTTTTCTTTCCGAACAAAATTTTTGAATAAAATTTTCCTTTCAAGTCCAGCCTCTCACAATGCCAAACAATTGTTGTCCCAGACTTCGGAAAGCTGAACGCTAATGAAAGTCACTTAGCGTGCTCAGGCAAAATCCTGGGATCGTTCGGGCTACCAAGCTGTCTCAAATCTGTGAAATCATAACTGTAACTTATACCGACATCCTATCTGTCTCTTTTCTCCGTTATCGCCAGGCTATGTAATTGTAAAATGGGAAATCTACGACAGAAAAGAAACGAATTGAAAGTATTGTGAGCGTGTATTATGATGTATGCATAGGCATATGTGGACTAGAGCAATAGAGGAAAGAGAAAGGGAAGAGCAAAGATGAGCGCTTAAAAAGAAGGATAGGCAGGGTCAGACCCTCAAATGTGCGACAATTCTCAAACGAATAGGTGTGTACTGTATGTGTGCTGATCTTTGTAAATACATGTGACTAATATTATTTTCTTTTTTATTTTGTGCATGTTATAAGTTAAAAATAAATATAAACAAATAACACTAACCCGATAACATTAAATCTAAATACCAAAATTACTGTGTTTTTGTTATTTCTTACTCCTGTTTTTAGGTATTCAGTATTCGGCTGAATAGCAATTAAATATTTGGTATTCAGCCGAATAGCAAAAAATAGGCCGAATACTGAATAGTAACCAAATATTCGTTACATCACTAGTGAAAACATTAGTAAGTAGTAATTTCATAATTTTAACATTAGTTAACATAAAACATTACAAGTGAAAAGAAATAATTATTTTTCAGTTTACTTCAGGGCCCTTAGTCTCGAGTTTTTCGTGTTGTACTCGAACTGACGTCATCGAACTCACTCATATTACTATGACTCATATAATTGGTACTCTCAAGTTAGACCCTTCAAGCAAACTCAAGAGGCGAGCGGAAATACGTCATACTCACTTGGTTGTGTGTCATCAAGCATGATGGGATTATTTACAATGCATCTAGGTTTGCGACTATAATGATTCAACCAATCAACTTAACTGTAACAAATTGTAAACAAATCAACGCAAATTAGTTTATATGTGCTACAGTTAAAAGTTGTCTTATAGTAATATAGTATGCAGAAACAAAATGAAAATCTCCAATGTTTTATTTTGAAAAATAAGCAAAGAACAAAAAGAAATATTAGTAACATATGTAGAAAATAATAAGAAAATGAACAGTGGAAAATTCAACAACAAATTTACAAGAAAAAGACAATTCGCTTTGTGGAGAGAATTAGTTGAAAAATTAATTGCGTGCTTGGAGCTAAAAAATCCCTTATGTAATGGAAAATGTATTTAAATTTAATCCTTTCTTCATATAGTTTTCTTCCTTGATCTATTTCTTAAACTGTTTTGTCTATTAAGATTATTTATTAATCAGAACTTAACACTTCTGATTAATAAATAATCTTAATATAGTGTCTATGCTTTTAATAACTTATACATATAATTTACTATTATTTTAATACTCTTTTTCGATGAATTAGATACTTCTTTTTATTTTTGGAAAAATTTGCTATATAATTTTATCAATTATGAATTAAGATTTTTTATTAATATTAACTTGACACGAAAAGAAATGTCATCTACTTGTGGTCGAAAAATTTGTTGCCTTCTCAAACAATGTCTTTCGGCTCTTTCTAACTCTTCGATAGCAATAAGAATTGCATATCCGTCAGCCATTTTCACTTTCGTGTAGCGATCTCACATGCTTGACTCAACACGAGTAGCAATTCACATGGTGAGATGGGAAAGCATGCGAGTTAGAACGCGAGACTACCAATTTGACATCAGTGTGAGAGATGGTACCACGTGACACCTTCAACACGTTGGGAGTTGTAACACAAAAAACTCGAGACTAAGGGCCCAGGAATGGCAAATCTAGGGCACATGTGAACAAAGTGGCATGTTGGAAGAAATTGCCTAAAGCAGCAGTTCCCAATCTTTTTTGATTTGTGTATCCCTTGGCAGCCTATTTTCCTAAACTGTACCCTTACATTAGAAAAATGTTTGTATTTTATATAGTTGAATTTTAAACTGGTGTCAATCATAAATAAATAGCAGTTACGTGGCAAGGAAGGAGCACAGGGCCACTGAATTGATGAAGATTAATTAAAAAGGTTATCTGTATAGGTACAAATATTTAGTATTCCGTGTTTCATCTATTTTTCTACTTATCACACCATTGCTCTTTGAAATTGGATAATAAAAAAGAAACTAATAATAGCTTCAATCGCATTTTCATAATCTCTATTAGCTAGCAAGATGTACAATGTCAAAATTGAAATATTCTTAAATCTTGGTTGCTTGTTGTTCTCTATTATATGTATTTTCTTAGCACAATATTGCTGTTGAGAACATATCACACAGGAACACTTTCAGAGGAAGAAGGTTGTTTTATTGGTGTGGATGGATATGCATTTCAG